>NW_017307032.1:113582-131138 GCF_000935625.1 Nanorana parkeri
TGTACCCCTTTATTATAAGTATTATTAATATTAATAATAATATTTCATTGTTTATATTTAATATAATTGTATTCTATTTGCATGGACTTGTCAAAATAAATAGTATGGATGTAATAGGAGCAGCATCTGTTTGGTCACACAAGTCTCTGCTTTATAACATGTTATTTTTGCTCTATGGAATACACAGGTGAAGTTTTATTAACCTGTTAACATTGCTGTGTAGGCTCCTAGCCTACATGTAATGTGATATGTTGATTCATCTAGAGATGTGTAGACCCTTTCAGCAGTACAATCTGCTCACACATGACAATCTATAGCAGCTCTTGTCCAAATTGTATATTTAACCCACAGTTCACTAGAAACCGTGATTTGGTTAGTTGCCCCGAGCTGAAATTATCATCATTTCCAGAATAAAATATGCCTGGAATTGATTGTGCTACCTATGCCATACAATGAAACACTTTCCCTGTTACAGCAGTTAAGCAGGGAGCCTAAATATGACTATGCACTTGGTAACATTATGCATTGTGAGTTAAGTGCCCATACACCTAACAATTATAGTACGATAATCGCATGCGATCGACTTTTCGTACGACAATCGTAACATGTGAATAGAGTGCCCGATTGATAGTTTGAAAACTTTGGTCGATCGTATGATGTTCGCATGGTTGGTGGCGTTTCCGTCCGTCAAAAGTCACACGATTAACACTGCGCATGCGCAAACGAAAATAATTGTGGTCAATTACCGCAAGTCGTCCAGGTGTTTTTTTAAACTACAGCTGATTGAACCTTTCGATAATCGGGTGTCAGGAACGGACACCGCTCCGTAGCCCTAGACCATGGCGGGGACGGCCCCGTCAACAGCGTCTTGTTGCCGGGCGGGCGTTCCTCAGCGCTCCACTCCTCCTTCTGCTGACCAGCTGAGCCGGCGTAATGACGCGGCGAGCTCGGGCCGGCGTCGTTCCGTTGCTAGGAGACGTTCGGGTCGAGTCTCGTCGCCGGCTCCGCCCCCCAATCACTGTCCTCTGCCTACATAATCGTAGGCTTTCACTTGCTCGACGTTCTAGCAAAGTAGTACGTCGAGCAAGCTACTTAGGAACTGTCCATAGACTTGGAGATCTAGCTTCCTGCTATAACCTTCCAAACCTCTGGCAATCCTGCTACAACCCTTCCATACCTTTTGCAATCCTCCTACAGCCGCGGACCTCTTGCACTACCTCCCTGGGATTCCTGGCAGCGTGGATACAGCTTCCCTTCCACTGAATGGACATTTCACCTAACAGCAAGTAGCCATTAGCAATTACTGAATTCAATTGAAGTGTTTGCTGACATCTCTGTGGAAGCTCCCTTATCAAGCCTCCTCTCCTATAGCTGTTGATTCCACTCTGCTGCTGCATAGAAACATAAGGCTGGGTTGTGATTTATTATTACCAATGATTGGGGTTAGTGAAGTGAACTGACTCTAGTGCCTCAACCTTACATATCCTACTTTCTGGACTGTCATACTTATTAGTGAAATAACTAGAGTATAGAACTATAATTCCCATCAGGCCCCAGCGCTGTACAATTGAGGGTTGTGAGGATTCACCACCACCTCTTAACTATTCCTACAAACAAATGGTATATGATGTGTCCTTCTTCCGACTTCACTCACTGCACTAAAGTGTGACTGTGAACCCTCCACCTGAGCCATTTAAAAGAACCTCCACAGCTGCGATCCTATACAGCTCGCTGAGCTTGCTCGGATCATTACATCGGGGCAGGATGGGGCCGATGTAATGAAAAATCGTACGACGGTTCGATCATCGGACAAAAAGTCTAGTCCGATAATCGTAAGGTGTATGGGCACCTTTCTGTTCACACCTAGGCGTATCGAATATGCGCGTTTGTCGCACGTTTCATGACGCGCGTTTTTACAGCGATTCGCGGTAAAAAAAACTTGCGACAAACGCGCGTTTCCGAGGGCTACTTGGCTGTATCCCAAAGGAAACGCGCGACAAAAACGCCGCAAAGAAGCTCATGTACCATTTCAGGCGTAGGCCGTTTTGTAGCGCGTTCAGACGGGCTGAAATACGGCAAGGTGTGAACCATACCCATAGAAAACAATGGGATTTTCATGTTTGAGCGTTTTGTAGAGCGTTCGTAGAGCGTTGAACGCGCTACAAAACGTACAGGTGTGAACCAGGCCCAATACACACCGTAATCACCACTCGGTAACAGGTCTGGTCAGACACACCCCACTCTTCCTCACATTCCGAGTGAGGAAACTTGTGCTGAAGTTTGTGGCTTTTACTCAGCTATGGCAGCACAGAGCACTGGAGTGGGAGACCAGGAAGCAGCATATTCCATGAACGAAAAAGGCGTTTTAGGCAAAAATCAGTCATAAAACGCAGAGTGTAGGATTCTGCACAGTAAATATATATATTATATAAAGTATATATATACTATATATATATATAAAGTGTGTGTATATATATATATATATATATATATATATGTATATATATACAGTACATACATACATACAATAAGTGCCAGAAAATGTATACACATTTTAAGAAAGGAAAAACTATATTAAACTTGTAATACTCAATAAAGAAGATGAATAGAAGTCACATTTGACTTCTGCAATTACAAGAGGTGCTCAAAGTACCCCCACAAACTCCTCATCCTCTTGTACCATGTTCTTTGAAAAGTAATACATAAATAACATCTCTTACAATGTGTATACATTTTGTGGCACCTCCGGTATATATAATATACATATATAAACAGTACTGTGCAAACTTTTTAGGCAGGTGTGAAAAATGCCGTAAAGTCAGAATGTTTCAGAGATAAAAGTGTTAATAGTTTATTTTTATCAATTAGCAAAATGGAAAGTAAATGAGCAGAAGAGAAATACAAACCAAATCAATATTTCGCGTGACCACCCTTTGCCTTCTTCTAGGTAGACTTGTTCACCGTTTTTGAAGGAACTCGGCAGGTAGGTTGTTCCAAAGTTGGAGAACTAAGCACAGCTCTTCTGTGGATGTCGGCTGTCTCAAGTCCTTCTGTCTCTTAATGTAATCCCAGACAGACTCCATGATGTTGAGATCAAGGCTCTGTGGAGGCCAACCCATCACTTCCGGGACTCCTTGTTCTTCTTTACGCTGAAGATAGTTCTTAATGACATTGGCTGTATGTTTGGGATCATTGTCCTGCTGCAGAATACATTTGGGGCCAATCACACACCTCCCTGATGGTATGGCATGATGGATAAGTATCGGCTTGTATTTCTCAGCATTGAGGACACCATTGATCTTGACCAAATCTCTTAACTCCATTTGCAGAAATGCAGCCCCAGACTTGCAAGGAACCTCCACCATATTTACCTTTGCTGCAGACACTCCTTATTGTACTGCTGTCCAGCCCTTTGGCAAACAAACTGACTCCTGCTGCAGCCAAATATTTCAAATTTTGACTCACCAGTCCAGAGCACCTGCTGCCATTTTTCAGCACCCCAGTTCCTATGTTTTCATGCATAGTTGAGTCGCTCTTCCTTGAATTCCACGTCGAAGGCATGGCTTTATGGCCACAAGGCCGCAGAAAAATGGCAACAGGTGCTCTGGACTGATAAGTCAAAATTTGATTCATCATTTATTGGATTTCTCTTCAGTTTATTTACTTTCCATTTCATTAATTGATAAAAAATAAACTATTAACACTTTTATTTCTGAAAGCATTCTTACTTTACAGCATTTTTTTCACACCTGCCTAAAACTTTTGCACAGTACTGTGCAGAAGGGCAGATCGCGGGCAGGGGCAGAACGCAAACCTCATTGATAATATAAAACTCTGTTTAAGGGTCAACTAAGAGTATCACATCACTAGTTCACTGATTGGAGTATTTGTTGCCTGGAGCTGCTTTTTAGCAAAAGCAGTTAGGAAGTTAAACGTTGTTCTGTAAAAAGAAGCAACGTTCACAATCCTGAAACATTGCTGTCAACGTTTCATTTGCGCTCTCAGTATCTCTGCTGCTGACAGGTCTCTTTTTCCCTCGCTGTGGCTGTTCAGGTGCAGCAGATGAGCCACATTTAAGCAACACATCACAAAGCAGAGGACCAGATATCAAAAAGAGGTTATTTTTCCCCCTAACTGCCCAAATAAACTTTTAGTAACTCTAAGTATTAAGTATAGCTAAAGCCAAATCTTTTTATGTTATGGGTAGAGTAGAGATTTTTTTTTTTTCTGTTTGTACCCCATTGGCAAGATTTCCTTCCCTACCTGTTCTGGGGACTTACTAGTATATATGATAAAATCTTTCTAAATAAGGAGAAATTCTCTCTAAAGTGGGCCACAGTTTTGTCTCTTTCAGCCCTGACCATTTCGGACCCTGGCTCCTTTGACAAATGTTATTTGAAAAATTTACTATTGTTAAAGAGAGTGGTGCCAACAGGGCCTCATACTACTCAAATTTTGACCAAGTCCAGCAGGACTCCAAAATTCTTGCAGTGTATGGCCAGCTTTAGACATTTGTCACAGGAGTAAGTGGGTGTATATGGTGCAGAGTAGCATTTCTTCCATTCAAAGTAGCTTGTATCAGTGGGTGTTTTTAGCCCTCCAGGGAGGTTTGTTCTGGTATATAATGAGCAGTGATTTTTTTTCTTCTTGTTAGGAACACCATCTTCTCATTGGTGTTATGATCCCTGGTGTTAACACGGTACACAGTACACAATGTGCTGACACGCTGTACTGCTCTGCATAAACTGTAGGCTTTTTTTTTGTTTTCTCTGTTTTAATTAATGATGTTATTTCAAGTACCTAATTTCTCAAAAACAAGCAAATGGCACCAAACAGGCTTTATAAAAAACGTTCCAAGGTTACTTCCAACCAAAAACTTGGTGTTTTAGTTTCATGTGATTGCTGGCAAGGTCAGTCAAATATTGACTTCTTCTGTGCCTTGCGAACTTCGAGAGCAAGACATATCTTGGTTTGCCATACTGCAGCCATTACAAAGCCAGCTAACAGAGATCTAATCTAAAAGAAAGCGTTATCGTTGCCATGGCTTTGTGTGATGGGTATGGACACGAAGTAGTGCAGGGATACTATAAAACAAGCAGAGTTCCCCTTAATTAAAGAAATCCCATAATCGGAGCTCTAGATAACTTGGGTGGGGGCGTGTTGGACCTCTGAAGAGAGAATCTGTATCTAGCTGATTCACACTGAAAGTTCAAAAGAGCTTTAACCTAAAATTAAACACAGGTTTACCTAAATTATATTAAGTTAAGCCAGACAAATCATTCTTTTATGCCCCAGTGGCCAGTTGTGCATTACTCATGGGCCCAAGTGTATCCCTGCACTATGTCAACACAAAGGGGAAAGAAGGAGTCACGCTTATAGTAACAAATATCAAGACAGATCTCCCGGGTTTCAAAGATCATATAAAACAAGCAGAGTTCCCCTTAATTAAAGAAATCCCATAATCGGAGCTGTCTATAAGTAAAAGAACAGGCTATGCATTTGTATCAAAATTTAATGAAAACAAGAATTTAAAGAATAATAACAGATATGGAAACACCAAGTAACAAAGACATCTAAAATCAATTAAAATGAAACAAGTCCTCCCTGATATGGCCCAAAGTGTCAAATAGTGCTGATAATAATATAATGACCACCAAAGTGGTCGGAGAGTCACGGATTTTTTGACACAAGCGCTGTGTTTGAAGAAAAAATGGATTTAGGAGTATCAGAAAAAGAGATGTACTCACTTATGATGAAATTGCATAATAAGGCAGTTCCTGAGAAGGATGATATCGAGTAGGTAACTAGTTTGTCCACAGAGTTTGCCTCGACGGTCCGTTATTGAATTCCAGAGGATCGCATCCTTATAGTGTTGTATGCACACTTCAGGGGCTGTTGCCGGTCCTCTATACTGGCTTCCGCCCACCAAGTGGTGACAATTGGTGTATTCCGTAATGGAGATGAAAGGCTTTTATTCCACACGTGCGGCCGCACTGGGAAAGGCAAATGGATGGAACTCCAGGGTAGTATATCACTCACGTAGCGGGTCGGGAATCTGTCAGCTTTTCCGTAGCTCGTCCATCCCTCTCGTAGCGGGTCAGAGATCTGCCCGCGTCCACTCAACAGGGACAAGCAGCGTACACTCAGTATGCAAAACAGGCTGCCGAATCCAATTCTATTGTAATATAGCTGATTTTATTCGTAGCTGTTATTTTGAAAGGGGCTTCAAACAGCCGGCGCTGTCAGCAGAGTAGTTGATGGGCATTCAAGGAGGGCTCGGTACACGTTATCACGTTATCCCTAATAACTGATACTCCTAAATCCATTTTTTCTTCAAACACAGCGCTTGTGTCAAAAAATCCGTGACTCTCCGACCACTTTGGTGGTCATTATATTATTATCAGCACTATTTGACACTTTGGGCCATATCAGGGAGGACTTGTTTCATTTTAATTGATTTTAGATGTCTTTGTTACTTGGTGTTTCTATATCTGTTATTATTCTTTAAATTCTTGTTTTCATTAAATTTTGATACAAATGCATAGCCTGTTCTTTTACTTATAGACAGCTCCGATTATGGGATTTCTTTAATTAAGGGGAACTCTGCTTGTTTTATATGATCTTTGAAACCCGGGAGATCTGTCTTGATATTTGTTACTATAAGCGTGACTCCTTCTTTCCCCTTTGTGTTGACATAGTGCAGGGATACACTTGGGCCCATGAGTAATGCACAACTGGCCACTGGGGCATAAAAGAATGATTTGTCTGGCTTAACTTAATATAATTTAGGTAAACCTGTGTTTAATTTTAGGTTAAAGCTCTTTTGAACTTTCAGTGTGAATCAGCTAGATACAGATTCTCTCTTCAGAGGTCCAACACGCCCCCACCCAAGTTATCTAGAGCTCTCCAATCAGGAAAGCTCATGCTCCATGCTAAATGAGGAGCTCTAGCTCTGACTCTGCAGGGGGCATGTTAGACCACTGCAGAGGGACCACTGCTTTTACACAGGTTGGCCTTTCATAAACTAAATCCACATTTGGGATCCAGGGATCATCTTAACTTAGCCGGCACTGTCAACTTCTCAAAACAAGGCGGAAGCTTGTTCTTATAGCCTCCTTCCCCTATTCTTTATGCAAATTCTGATTTCCTGTGTATCAGAGACTAGGCAAAGACATTCTATTTGAACATAACAATTCCCAGGTCCTTCAATAGATTGCTCAGGTGCTGGGGATTGCATTATGGGATATTACATAGGGGTGTGCCTATGCTCCCAGTGCCCAGTCAGCATTTGCATACTAGATTGAAGGGGCTTTTAAACGGTACTTAAGTTTTCCCTATTGGTTAGGCAGCAGCATTTGCTAGTATCCAATGGACCTTGGGCTCCAACCACAAGGTTTAAGTTTGAACTTCATACAGAGGTTCTCTAGATATAAGAATCATTCCCTTCTTGTTTCTTTTTTTAATAGAACACATGTTTAAATGCCATTGTCTGAGTATATCTATACTGTACGTTTGTAGTGAGCTTTTAGGTTACTTTATTGGCCTCCTTACCACAACCTGACTTGTAATACTCTAACATTTTAGGTGCCAGAAAGGCCCTTGTGTGGCTAGAATGTTGTGGCTCAGTAGAAAGGCTGAACACAATACCATTTATACTATGGAATATTGACATATTTCTAGCGCATTACAACATTATACATATCATCTTACATTAGCTGGATACTACGCTTAGTCTTGTAATTCATCCACAGCTGCTGTTGAGCAGCAGGATGCTCAACACTAAGCTTGAAGCTGAAGCCTCCAAATCTCCATTGCCAAGCTGGTCTTTTCTTGTGCAGTCATTGTGTAGATGAATAGTTGTAGCGAATTTATTGGAGTCCTCTCATCACGCCCACCCCTTGGCCTTCTCCGAGTTTGTAATAATTAATGCCGGGCACAGTTCTTAAAATATTCTTGGCACCACACATTGGAATCTTCATTTCAGTGAAAAGGTTACTTTGTATTTTATTATATTACTAAGTATATGTGTTTGGGCATATGCTGGCGGCTCTTCCAGTGGAATCTTTGGAACCTGTAACTGCTTTGATGGGAGAGTTTTAAGCAATTTGTCTCTGTTGCTAGGAGTGGTTGGAGTGTAATAATAATGTAACAGCCAGTGTTGTCTGATTTGTTACTTTTGGACTCTCAAGTTTCTTGATTTTAGGTATGTTTGCTTAACAGCAGAACATTTTCAATAAAGCTGTTTTGTGGAGAAATTAAAGCAAACCTGCCACGTCCAGAGTGTATTAAACAGTAGCAAATACCCGATGTCAGATACTATATGGTCTTTAGTGGAGAAATTCCACTAATTTTATGTCTTGTTGATCATGCAGGAATTGAGGTTAAGCTCAAAAAAGTGGAGGTGAGTTCACAAAAGTGACTCAAACTGCATTCATAATCCAGTAAATATAGGACTGAAGTGCCACATCGTGATGTTAAAATGTCCAGATACAAGTTTATTCCAGAATAAAATATGAAGAAAGATTTACACAATTCAAACTTGTTTCGGGGGCTGGAGCCTTACCCCCTTCATTAGGGCTTGACAGATAGGAAGCAATGTATGCAGACTTGATAATGAAGTGATTCTTTAATATGGATGGCTTTAGTCTTCCAGTCTGTTCATTAGCAGCTGGTTGGGGCAGCCTTCCAAACTAAATTCTTCTATGATGAAGGGGACAAGTCTCCAGCCCCAAACCACTTTGGCTTTGTGAACGATCGGCCTTTAGTTTTTATTATAGAATAAACTACTATCTGTACTTTTTAACATAACAGTGTGGTGCTTAAACTTAATAGTTATTGAGTTTTGTCATGGCCTAAAGGTGACCTTGAAGTCTTTTGGCATGCAAAAGCTACTAGCCCACTGTTCAGACGTTGCGGATCCCCATCAGCTCCACACTGTTGGATGGTAATAAGAGGACTTTTAGTGATCCAGCACCATCAATCCATTCAATCATATTGCAATAGAGGTTGTATACCTAATAACAGAGGTCCTCACCATTCCCTATTGTAATTGCTGTGGGCCCACTGGAGAAATTCACTTCCAATCCCACTAACCTCAGAGGAAGTAAGAAACAGCAAAATAGTGACAAATGTTCTAACCCTTTGACATGCTATCTGAAACTAAAAAAAAAAAAAAAGTTTGGTCTGTAAATCTATTTTAATACACTTTAGATGAGGACACGTCCTCTACTTCCAGAAGTGCATTTGTTCTTTGTTAGAGAATAATGCAACACTTTTTTAGCCTATCGAATGGCAAAACTTTTTTGTACTATTTTTTCTTTTTTTGTTTTAGTTTAGTGGTAAGGGTTTAAAACTAGGGATGTTCAGATACCAAGTACCATATTCGGTACAAGTACAGATACTTTTCCAGCTCCAAGACTAGACTAGAGAAAAATTCAAAAGTTAGGAGGCAGCTGTCATTTCTAAGGCGCATACGGGGCTCCTGGGATTTGTACATCTCTGTTTTAATGCATAATTTTTTTTTATAAATGTATATAAGGGATGCATTTTTACCAAGTACAAGTACTGATACTTGTTCAAGTACTCACAGATACAAGTACTGATACATTTTTGTTTATTGTCATGTGACAGTTTTTCTAAAACAATACATGCTAATGATTTCAGGACAGTGGTGGAGAGCCAGAGCCAACTGGCTGGTAAGCTGCAACCCTGGTAGTTCTCAGTATCGGCACTGGTATCTGGACATTCCTATTTAAAATCCATGTCAGGTTCTGTATCTCCTCTGGGGATGTTCACCCTCTCTATTTGTCTGGGTAACCATTGTCATTTAGACTAGAGTGAGTGAAAGTGCCCCCACAACTAGAATAGAGGGAAAATCAGTTCCAGCGAAAACTGTTTCAGGAGATTTCTCTCTATTTGGAAGTATCTGTAAAAAATAAGTCAAGGCAACTGGACTTACTGTATTTTTCTTGAAGACGTTTCACTGGTCATCCAACCAGCTTTCTCAATTCAGAATGAGAACCTTCACAGATCTATTTGGAAGGATTTCCTCTTGTTCCTGTTGTGACTATGGGACGGAGTTAAAGCTGAACTCTGAGTAAAAAAAATAAGTTACCCATACAGTGGTTCTCCCTCCACACTGCAAGGGTTAACTGCTCTTTTGCCTAGGGGGTGATGAATAAGGTGATACCCTTACCTTGTTCTTCAGTTCCGCATACCTCCTCTGCACTGCAAGCCTCTTACCTTCGTTGCCTGACCAGTTGAAGCTTTCTGACTTCATCTTGTACATTGCAGGACCATCACAGGGGTAACAGAGCTGGAACCTACACCTTTAAAAATAAGTCTGCAGATGTGGTTCTTAATAATGTGATGATTTAATATCTCACATCAGTAGTGTTGTATGAATTGTTCACAAATATGATATTCCATCTTGTTTTATTCCAGAGTGTTGTTCGATGCCTTTGGCATCCCAAGCTGAATCAGATCATGGTTGGGACTGGGAATGGATTTGCAAAAGTCTATTATGATCCAGTAAAGAGTCAAAGGTAAGGCTTCTTTTACAAGATTTCTGTTTTCATATGTTCATGTCCAGAAAATGTCATTGTTTTATTATTGTGGACAGACAATAAAGAGATCATCTTTACCAAGAAGCACACAGGCCTTTAATTAAAAGGGATTTACAATTTAATGAAAGGGTTAATCCTCCCAGATCTGATGTCAGCTTTGTCATGGATGCTGTGAACTTAAAGGTTTTGTATATAATTCACAAGGGCTCTGGTGGTATGATCTCGGAGCATGAACACCAAGATCTGCACACCTGCTTTGTCAGTAAAGGATTCCCACTCTCCTTGTTCAATCCCTTATTTATTTTATATTATGGGTAAGTAATAAGAATTCCTGTGAACACCCCTGTGGCAGCAAGAGACTTAAAGTAAATGTAAACTGGCCTTTAAGCGGACCTTTACACTCAAAAAACAAATTCTACCAATGCATCCCTCTATGTATAATTAATAATAACATAGACATGTCAGGTGTAAAATGCTGTGATTGTGAAATACTTACACTTGCAGAGCATTCACTTCCTGCTTTGAAAGTGCAAAATGACTTCAGTTTGCCAAAGCAATGCACACTGGGATTGCCTTGTCATCAGTAGAGCATTGCTGGGCAATCTCATCTGTAATCTCACGAGATCTCCGGGAAAGACATTTTCCTCCCCTGTGCTGATGTGCATGGTCATATGTCCTAGTCATCCTAGCCAGAAATCCAGGAAGTAAAAGGGGAGCTAGTAATCTGCCCTTAGTTAACATGGTCCCTGTCAGAAGACTGGGGAAGAAAAGAGAAATAAGGAATGCAAAGAATACAAAGTCGGCAACTCTCTAGAAGTATGTGTTTGTAGATTGTCATTACTAAACATTTCTAAAGGTGTGTTTGCTGTTATTTTAGAGATATGGGTAAAGGTCCGCTTTATACATTACTAAGGTAACAGTGGTGCAAAAACATTGTAGTGTATAAAAACACTTAGTGTTAGTCAGTATGTCCCTGTGGAGAACCTTGTACCAAGGCCCAGGCTGCACATACAGCCCTGACTTCTGCTCCAGATTAAAGTGTACGTTTGTTAAGCCAAATAGGGATAACACCTACTTTGTATTTGTTGTTCCCATTCACATAGCATACTTTGAAAAAAATGCTAATTTACGTTTTTAGTGCTTGTTGCTTGGCTTAAATCCTAACTAGGCTTATTCCCTATGTAATGTTAAGGAGGGGGGTGGGGAAGTTATGTTTACCCTAATTAAACCTGTCTGTACTGTGCTGGCAAATGTCATTATCAGTGGGGGTATCTACGACACTCTTTAGAAATCAAGTGTGCATCATGACAAATGTTGGTGCTTGCCCCAGAGTCATGTACCCGCTGTCAATCAGCAGCATAGCAGACCTGATGGAGAACTAGTCCCTCGCCATCCCCATTAGGCTCCGTCCACTTGTAGCATCACTGGTTGTTAAGGGCGCTGTTAGCTATAGCTATTATAACACTGTCCTTAACAACCAGTTATGACACAAGTGTGCTGAGCCTGATAGGGATGCCAAGGAACAAGTTCCCCAACAGCTCTGCTCTGCTGCTGATTGACAGCAGTGGATTCTATATCTAATGGCAAGCTGGCTGTTGGCTATAGAATCTGCCCACTACCTATTGTTAATCAGCAGCAGAGCAGACCTTATGAGGAACTAATGCCAAGCTGAGCTTCTAAGACCTTCTAAACCAGTGGTTCTCAACCTTTCTAGGGCCGGGACCCCTTGGTAACATTTGCCAACTTGTGGTGACCCCCAATGGTAAAATTTTGGGATGACGCGGCTGCTGCAGCGACATCTGGGGGCGTGGCGGGAGAACTGACACTGCTGCGCTAGGAGAGGGCTGAGGAGGACACTCACCTTATTATTGTTTATTTTTTTATAATTTTCTTATTTTTTAATAATTTGTTTCTTATTTCTTTTTAATCGCTTTTTTATTTTTTTTAATTCTTTTATTTCTTTAATAATTGTATCTATTTTTTCCCCACTTACCTCTGTGTGATAGCAATGAAGTTAACAAACCCCTGTGTAATAGCAATTAGAGGTGACAGGTTCTCTTTATTGACCCCGGTCACCTCCAATACAGGAGTCCTAGCACAGCACTGTGCTGGAACTTCTGTGACAGGTGAGAGGGGAAGACTGCTATCCCCTCTCACAGTGCACACGGAGTGGCAGGTTTACTTTTAACCCTGTCGGGGGGAAAAAAACTTTCTCGTGGAAAGGTTTACTCTGCTCGATGAGAAAGTTTTTTTTTTTTCTGACTGACTGCAGGCCCGATGTCAGAAAAAAAAAAAAGAGCAGAGAAAGCGCTTCTCTACTGGGTGGCTAGAAGCCCCTAGGCGACCCCTGGCAAATCGTCATTCGACCCCCGAAGGGGTCCCGACCCCCAGGTTGAGAACCACTGTTCTAAACAGACACATCTAAAAGGTAGCAGATATTTGCTGCGTGAACAGGAACACATAACATCCATATATTGGGGCTTTCACAAATTAAACTGCAAAAGTGTAAATACCCTTTAAGTCTTACCCCCTCCTGCAGCCCCTCCTATTCAGCTGTGTAAAGCCAGAGTTTCTACTAGCAGCTGAAGTTCTGGTAGTTGAATTCCATTCATCTAATGATCAGTTCACATGAAGCAGCACCTCAAACAGTACCAAATTCAGGATATTCCCACTTTTGGCCATTAAGTCACAAGAAACCTTTTCATTGTAAGCTCTTCATGAATGTTGTATTGTCACTTTTAATATACAAGTCTATAAAATGACAAAACAATAAAGGAAAGGCTTTTTATTGCTAACGCTGTTACTTAGGTCACTGTAAAACAGCTTAACCTGATAGTGGCTGATCACTTTCATTGTGACCCATGACTAAGAACCACTTCATTGGGGTCATGACCTGAGGTCACAGCTTAGCCAACAGATCTAAAGCAGACCACAGACTTTAGATGCATGCACAATCCAGACTCTGAACGATCTTTCCTAAAAAAGATCAGTATGTAAGCGTGTTCACATGGGGCTTAGTATGTTTGGTGGAGGAGGATTGTGCTCTGTAGACACAGCGTCTGTGTTGGCCTATCTTTGGAGAAAATTACTTTGTAGTGTCTAAAAACACTTAGTGTTAGTTAGTATGTCCCTGTGGAGAACTTTGTACCAGGGTCCAGGGATGCCAGCGATCAGCTGTGAAAATCCAACTCAGCCCAGGAGATGTTTGCCACAGTCATATGAGTATTTTTCAACCTGAACGTAAATGGCTGAGATCAGGCATACCTTTTATGTTTGTAGGTACCTTAAAGAGACCCAGTCCTTTTTTCAGCTCTACATTTTTGTGGGTCACAGGAGTACATTTACTACTGTGACCCAAAGTCAGCTGATAGCAGGCTAATGCCTGTCATCAAATGATGGTGGCAGAGAAGGATTCTGACAATTTTGTCTCCTGGATGCCTAATTGACAGCGGGCTGTGGTTCCTTGCGTCCAGAGCCAGCTGCACCCACTCCTCCCCTGCCTGTAGCACCAGCCAGTACTAGAAGGGGGAGAGGGGAAACAGAAGATGCCCTCCACTGGAGACCAAGAGCTGACTTATCATTGACCTCGTGATCCAACGTCAGCTCTAAGCATTGGGGAGAGTATATTTTACTCACCCCATACTTCTTCGTTAAGGGTGTTAGCTTGGGGAGCCTTTTATATATCTGAAGTCAGACAAACCCCAAAACAGTTTGTACCGCACAGTTACACATCTACTGCTGCATTATCTGAAGGAAATATCGAGCAAATTGGGACCCTTATAATTGCCATGCCAGCAGCTCTGGGGACTAGCATGCAGAGATCTTATCAGTGGACTATCTGAGGAATAGATGAAGCCAATGCCAATCAAACAAACCGCCTTGTACTGTAACCTAAAAACAATTTTTTTGCAGACCAACCTTTTAAATTATTATTATACAGGATTAATATAGCGCCAACAGTTTGCGCAGCGCTTTACAATATAAGGAAGCCATTGCAATCACAATCCAATTCAAGACAAGACGGTAAGGAGGGCCCTGCCTGTGAGAGCTTACAATCTAAAAGGGAGGGGGAAGTGATACATGAGGAGGTAACTGTGTGGGGATGTTTTGTTTGAGAAAGTGATATTTCAGTGGTTAGGTTGAGGTGGGATAGACTTCCCTGAGGAGTGTAGGGGACAGTTAGGTTGATACTTTGAGACAAGGTAGGTTGGAGATGTAGCCGGGGGCAGAGTTGTGGATGGCTTTGTAAGTGGTTGTTAATATTTTGAATTTTATCCTTTGGGCGATTGGAAGCCAGTGCAGGGATTGGCAGAGAGTGGTTGCAGATACTGAGCGGATGGTTAGGTGGATAAGTCTGGCAGCAGCATTCATGATAGACTGAAGGGGGGATAGTCTGTGTAGAGGTAGGCCAATGAGGAGGAAGTTACAATAGTCGAGACGAGAGATAACAAGTGAGTGGATGAGCAGCTTTGTGGTTTTATTGGCGAGGAAGGAGCGTATTTTGGAGATGTTACGAAGGTGAAGATGGCAGGATTTGGATAAAGATTGGATGTGGGGAAGAAAGGTGAGGTCCAAATAAAGGCAGAACTTCCCACTCACGTTTGTTTTCATAGACCTAAGCTAGGTCTTTCATAAGTCAATGTAGATTCCAGGTGCACACCATACAGTGTTGTGATAATTGGTGATGCTCGTAGTGACCGCAACTAATGGTGCTGTGCAAAACCCCAGGTGTTTAGAGATTGGTCACCAGCATTAAGCAATTCAGCATGCAAATAAAGTTGGTTTTATTGCAAATTACTTCACATAGGTAGATAAGCCAACATTTTTGGCCCATACAGGGTCTCTTCCTCAAGACGACACAGGAAAGGGACCCTTCACGGCCCTGAAACATTGGCTTATTGACCTTTGTGTAATTTGCAATAAAGCCAACATGCATGTTGAATTACTGAGTGCTGGTGACTTATCTTCATTGACCTGAGGTCTTCATAAGATCACATCATATCTCCATTAATGTCACTTCTTTACATCCAGTACACTCATTCGACAATGAATCGGCATCATCATCAGTCACCTGGGAAGATTCCTGCTTGTTTATTGTGGTAGAGGTGTTTGGCTAAACAGAAATAATGATTCTTTGGAAGGTAAAACAGTTCACTATTTTTAATTTAGCTATTTGGCTGAATCTCCACTTTGATATAAAACATTTCAAAAGGGACAGGAACAACATAATATGAAAAAACATACAGGAGCATTTAGTATCTAACTTATCAAACTCAACTATTGCCTTTAAGCTCAGCTGCCTGGGTAACTCAATTTTCTGGTTGGAAGTGCAGTAATGTGTGCATAAGCCAGCAATACCTCTGCTTCTAACGACCTTCTCCTACAGATGAGAAACGGCTTGTTTCACGTGAATATTCTAACATTGTACAGTTTTATGTTGCTCATATGCTGTAATTATTGTGGGATAAACTCCTTTTTATTGCACAATAAAGTAGCCAGTATTACAATGTAAGAAGACCAGATAGTAATTTAAATGATTACTTGGCTCATTGTGGAGCGTAAAGATGTTATATGCACGTTAAATACAGCAATAAAACATGTATGATTATGTGGCCTTAAAGAGCTCTCTTTCTGAAATACATTAAAATATTTAAGCAAAGATTACTTTGCTTAAAGAGACCCTATCACCATCTCTTACTGGCGAAGTGTTTGGGCTTGGTGCGAACTGAATTTACCCAAGCTGGCACAAAACTGTCAGCGACACATTCCCCTCCCTGCCCAATCAGCTTTGACAGGGTCATTCCTCCTCCCTTTGTTATTTGTAGCTGCAGGGTGAGGAATGCCCCAACTGCAGCTGATTGAGCCCAGGAAGGGAGGTAGGTGTGTCACTGACAGTTTTGTGCGAGCTTGGGCAAACTCGATACACACCAAGCCGCGCACACATCCCTAACTCTAACATTAGTAGCTGCGTACATTAGGGAAAAGATTTTTTTTTAAACCTTACAAAATATTTTTTTTTAATGCTTTTTCTGATGTTAAAAAAAAAGTCTCACCAGTCTTGCCTTCACTTAGTCTTGCCCGCCATTTTGCGCTGCCTGGACATGCTTGTTTCTGCACATCACTGCGTTGGCTCTCTGCTCCCCCCCACAGCTTTGCACTATATGCCGGGCTGTGTGCAGGAGCACACATGTGTATCAGTGGCAAGAGTCAGTAATGTTTACACAGTAGTCAAATCTGGAGTATACTCACATGCACCCATTGACTTCTATGGAAGGCTGTAGACCTGTGTCTTCCTGGCAGGAGAAATACTTTTGGGGCCTAGGTAACTGTATGCAAAAACCCTAAATACACAGTGGATGGACGAATACACATTTGGCACAGATCCATTTGCACATATGTGATCCCTGCTCTACATTGCTTCATTTACTGATCACATTTTAGCAGTGCCATGACTTTGCCCTAGGGTGACAATGCTCATTCACTGTACAGTTTTGATAAGGGAGCAGTGTTACAACCTTAGGAAATGTGTGAGGACTACAGGTACTACAGATGTTCTGTGCTCACAGAGAGTGATGGGAACAATGAAACTAATAATAGTGCAACACCGACAGAGAGCAAGGGACGTTATCATCTCATTAGATTTCAGGCATGATCATTGTGTTTTTTTTGCAATTCACAAACAGATAACAAAACATTTGGAATGGTATATTTACAGAGCAAAAGGAAACAAATAAGAGCAGTTCATTGTCCTTGTTTACCTAGACTTTAAGAACGCACCACCAGTGTGGTCATTTTAAGCACCTACTTAAAAGCATATTGTGAGGTGTTCCAATTAAAAGATAGACTAAAGACATGCCTGCTTTTTTACAGTGTACATGGCAAAATGTTTTAGCCCTCTGTAAAAGTGAAGGCATTTATTAAAGCTGTACCATAGACGTGTAGGCCAGTTACTGAAAATTATTATTTTTTTTTTTTTTTTTTTTCACCCCTG
>NW_017307032.1:131199-167354 GCF_000935625.1 Nanorana parkeri
TTTTTTTTTTTTTTTTTCACCAGGGCAGAAAAATTATGTGTGGTTAAGACAAAAAGAAAAGCACGTCAAGCTGGGACTCTTACCCAGGATTACATTATCACCCGTAAGTATACGAGTACAGTGTGTTTTATGTGTGTACTTATTTAGAGTTTTAATCTTTTTAAAAAAAGGCCAGTGATTGGTTGTGACATGCAACAATCATGATGACACTTGCTTTTGTTTTTCTCACTGGAAGCTGATGAATTCTGTTTTCTGATTGGTTGTCACAATACACAATAATTGAGTATAACAGGTATAAGAGGGTATAGAGTATGGACCCAGGCTGGAGTTTTGCACTTGTTCCTTAGGGTCACTTTATTGTCAGATATCCTATGTGCGCATTCTATGTTTTGAGTACAAAAGGGTCAGTCCTCCCAAAAATTATATTTTAGTCAGCCATGTTTCTTACAAGTCCTGGCTCCTCCATCAGCGAGACTTTTCTGTCACAATTCCCCAAGTGGTTCCTTTCCACCTGAGAGTTTTGGGCGTTCTTGCCCACCTTTGTGTTTTATGGCTCTTCCTGGTTCATTCTCCATAGTATAACATTTAATAAAAACCCAACAGAGACAATGGAAGCTCCTCAAAATGGCAACAGCAGGTGTGCAGACCCAGGCGTTATGACAATGATGGGTAGTTTTACTGACCAATGTTCACTAAAAACAGATATATCAGTTTAGGTGGTGTGGTGCTTTAACAACCGTGGCAAATTTGCACATGGCAACCCCAAAAAAAAACATAAACTTAATTTAGAGCAAGTACGGATGGGTATATACATCCTCACTGTGGGTCGTATTCAGGAAAGCTTAGTATGTAAAGAACAAGGACAGTAATGAGTGTCAGTGGCAGTTTCTAAATGGAGCATGCTAATCTCATGGACTAGATGTCTCTTTGCCTGTGAAATCTAGTGACAGTGCTGATGAGGACAACATCCTAAGTGAACACTGGATGTATTATAGGGCATAATGATGGCCATATTCATATGGTAATGTAGGAGATGTACATTTATAATGTATGAGGATGTATGACCATGTATAAATCTTTAGAATTGAGTATGCACTGGCAGCCAGTAAGGCTAGGACAGTTTTGTAACAGTGTAGTCATATTGTATTCCAACATACAAACTTATTTATGGTATATGATTGAACCAAGTTTTTGCATACATTGTGCTACTCAGCTTGTCTCTGCAATGTTTAGAAGGTTGGTTATAGATGTTACCATGTCAATTTCTTGGTACCGATGTATAGATCTCATTTGGGGTGGCTGTCCCTCTTTTGGAACCAAATTCCTATCACCCCCCTGTCCTCTTCAGTTCTACTTCTGATTTAAAACCCTCTATAAAAATGTAAAATGTAACTACTAAAAGTGTTGTACTACACCAAACCTTCACACACCCATTATAAAGGAACAATTGTAGTAAAAAAACAATAATTTTTTACATATTCTTTATGGTTCATAAAATTGTGGGGGGGGGATTGGGGGTGTACTTTGCCTACATACTCTGTACTAACACAGTCTTTCTTTCTCGTCTCAGAAGGTTGGGTGTTAAAAGAATATTCCACCTTTTGAAGCATGTTTAATGTTCCTCCCATATTTGGGGTGTAACATGAAGCATGGTCAGATTCCTCTACTGCCCTCTCCCCCACACTTACCTAAATAACGGGGATCCTGTATTAATTTGAACACAGCAAAGCTGTATGCATTGTTTATGCACAAATTAATTCACAGGGTCTGTGAATAAAAAGACTACAGGTTCCACCTGCCATCGCAGCAGAGGGACTCGTAGATCTCAATAGAGTACAATGTAGTGACGTAATTGTACTTGCAGTCCATGTAGCCGTGGGGCTGGGGAAATAGTCTGCAGGAGCCTGTGCACTGCGCCCACGATCCTAGTGCCAATTTTGGAGGGGCTGCATACCTTGCCAGTTAATACAATTGCCATGCAGGGAGCTGTAATTTCTCTGTAGCTATAAGACCGCTGGTCAGAAATATTTTATATGAAACCTTTTCCAGCCACATTGTAGGCCCACACAGCTATCTGCGCAAGAGTTTCTGGTTACTTGGCCTTATTTTTCTGTATTAAACCTGAATTACATTTTATCAGTGAGAATTGAATGTAAAGCCAGGTTTGTATGCACAGGAAAGATTAACTAATACTAAAGGCAGATGTTAGATAGAGACAGACTATAAATATTTAGTATATTAATGGCAGACATAGGCCAATTCAGTCTGCCCATTATTAATGTTTTAACCACAATTTCCAACCACTTAATACCCAGAAATATGTTGTTAGAGGCTCCATTCCCAAAACCTGATTCTAAGGTGTTATTTCGGGCACAGTCTAGTTCCTGGCTGATCGAGATCATTTAGTTTTTAATGTGATTTAATGATTTTGATTATAAGGGAAGCTCCATATGAGGCTTAGCCTATACAAACCTAGTGTAGAAGCACACCAATTGTTCCATTCGGCATCTGCTAAAGGTTACAACTCTCGATCATATCACCTTTCCTAAGAATTTAAACTGATATTTCAATCTCTAATTCTGTATTTAATAACAAACTTGCATGTATTAAAGTGACACTAAACTCAGTTCAATCTGCCGCCTGTTTGTCACCAGCACCTGGCCGGCCCGCGTCCTCAGAAGGCCCATCCGATGGCCCTCCACATTGCCTGATTACAGGGCTGCGTCTGCCAGATCCAGCCAGCCCGGATCGCATACCGAGGCGATCCGGGCTGGCTGTAACAGGTAGACGCGGCATGTCAGAGGGCCCCCTGCTGGGGCCTCCCGAGCACCTCCGTGACGAGCAGCGGCCGCACCGATCACTGAGCCGGGTGCAGGTGGCAGCGGGGGTCAAGGGGCCGTTCGTGGTGGCATCAGAGAGTCCGCCCCTGAACTCCCCCCACAAAGATTGAAGTCAGTGGTTAAACATGTTAGCCAGACGACTAGGATTTTCAGACGTAGATCAGCACTGGCAGTCTACATTCTTCTTTTAACAGAGGTTTCCCGGAACTTCTTGCAGCCCGCTCTTTTAAATGTCAGTGAAATCTCCCAGCTGCGCGCCCTGATCTGAAACCTGTGTTTTGTCCTTCATTTTACTGCAGTAAACTGAGCTGTGTCTGCCCCCTTTCTATATTAAATGTTTTCTTTCCCAATATCTAAGTAGAACCATGTGGCCTGTGATCTTCTAAGTCGAAAAGTGCATTACCCTAAATACAATCCAGAAGTGCGCAGACCTGCTTGGGAAATTATAGAAACTTGAAGTAGTTCTAGCTGGCAGCACAAACCCATTAAACTCAAATTGAATAATCTTTAAATACGCAGAACTTCCTGATGAACCGCATTCTAATCAGCAAAGCTGCATTAAAAATATACAGGTTTAGCCAGCTGCTCCAGCAAGCATTGCTATGCTCCGACTCCTGCATTTCTCTACCAGTGGGGTTCCCACTTAGCTCGGTTTCTCTGGTCACAACAATGTTGAAAGCCTGCAACCCGAGTCACACCGCTCTTCACCGTTGTTTTTCCTCTGAAATTGAATATGGCAGGTAGACAGCGGTAAACCACATTTTGGCAGGATGTGACAGATGGATATTGGCAGTGGTTGTGAAAATCGTAACACATGTTGACTTTCAGATCAGTGTAAAACACATAGAGGAGACCACCAAGACCTTTCTAGGAAAGCGCAGGAATTGGGTTGTAATTGTCATGCAGCTTGTTTTCAGATACAGCTCCATCAGTAACGCAAATTTAATATTACACACGCAGCATTGATAACACTTTGCTTTTTGGTGTTTGGATTCCTTGTTTGCAACATACATACACTCCAAGTCACAAACCTCTGATCTCACATAGACCAATGGCTTCATGCATGGGTTTGAGTGTGGTGGTTGCAGTGAGCAACACCCTTTTTAAGACACTTTGATAATTAAAGTACAACTTAAGCAGGGGTAAGTAAAAGCTGGCCCTCCAGCTGTGATTAAACTACAAATTCCATTATGCATCTGCCTTTGGGAGTCATGCCTATAGCTGTCAGAGTCTTACAATGCCTAATGGAATTTTTATTTGCACCACAGATGGAGGGCCAGAGTTTGCTTTCCCCTGGTCTAAAAGCTAACATTTGACAGTCTAAACATGTCCCATATCTAGTTAATATGTGATGTACAAGCCTCATAAAGTAAAATAAAATAATTACTTCCCTTGACTGATCCTTCTTACGTTGTGTCTCACATGCCCCCCCAGACACTGCAGCTCACAGTGTGAGGGTTTCAACAGCAGAGGCGGGGCTAGGTGTCGCCAGCTGATTGACAAGATACAGGTTTGTGAATCAGCAGTGACAATGCTGATAGCCACATCCTTTGCAATAGAAAATGAAGATCACCAGCACTCAGAGGATAAACGTTTAAATAACAATGTCCCTTTATTCAGATAAAACGTCACATCACAATAGCCAACGTTTCGGCGCCACACAGGGTCCCTTCGTCAGGGCATTAAACTGACTGTCACATGACGTTTATCCTTTGAGTGCTGGTGATCTTCATTTTGTACTGTTTGATGCGCACTGCGCCGTCCGTGGTTATCACTACGAGCACCACCATTGTGATTTGTGCCTGTGATGCTGCAAGGAGTGCAGGGGGACTTTCTAGTATACTACATCCTTTACAATGTCTTCTCCTCTCACTGTAGTGCAAGCAGCCACAGCCTACTTGATGGTGACAATGCTGCTCTGAATTCAGGAGCAGAGCAGCAGCCTTGTCACCTCATCAAGTGAATGGTAATTTCCCTAATGACGGCAAGAAACCTGAGGGGTTTTACCATTCCCTTTTAACTTTAAAAGTTAACAAAAAATCTTTGGTTTTAGAAAAATATTAACTAGATGAAGTTTTGTTTCTTTTTAACTGTACTGTGTTACCATGGAACAATCATAATCCTAAAAAGAATCCTATTGACCATATATGCAAGCGTCCATGCTAGAACTAAAATATTAGAGAATGTTCCACATTTAAGTGGGATATGCTTTAAATTTCCCGCACCAGTCTTCTCTTACTAATGGTGAAGTCCATATTTGGACCACTGATTTTCGGTGACAAAGGTCTGCATGGGGACTTGGATTACATCCCTGATTTCCATATTGCAGGACACTACTGCTATACCGCTCAGGCCACAGGTAGACTCATTTAGCTGTATGCATTCATTTCTTTCTAGAATAGGTTTATGAAAAGCAGCTTGCATTATGCTTCTGGTGGTTATTCATCATGATAGATATTCAGAGCTGGGTGGAATTACCGCCTAAACCTCGAGACTCCAAGCTGGCTGGGCTCTCATGTTCCTCCTTGCTTCAGTGACGCTCTGATGTTGTGCAGTTTTTGGCCTGCTTAGTAGAATTATGTTGGGGAAATCCTGCCTAAGTAACAATGTTTCCACAGCCAAGAGCTCTCCATGTAGATCAATTGTTTGTGCAGGAAATCCAGATTAATTTGGCCGAATGATCTTGTTACAGTAGGTACATGTAAGATATGCTTCACTTCTGATGCACCGTGTTCTGAATGAAAGGTCTGGGAATATATTTTCTGCTACATCTGCAACCTTCTGTATACAAAATGTGGAGAGATTGTTTCCAGCTCAGCTAATGTGTTCTCTTCTGTCCTCCAACAGCACACGCTCTTCCAATGTTCAGAGAACCGCGACAGAGGAGTACAAGGAAACAGCTGGAGAAGGATAGGCTGGATCCGGTGAAATCTCATAAACCAGAGCCTCCGGTAGCTGGACCAGGTAAATCAGTTTAATTGCTGCTTAAAAGTAAAGACTGTCATCCAAATTGGATTGTCTTTGTAACGTACAGCAGAGCCTTCTTAAAGCCCAACTCTGTGCAAAAACATTCCCCTTCACCATCACCACCTAGCACGATCAAAAAGAAAAAAAAACTGAAATACTTACCTGAATCCCCTGTCACTTGACCCTCTACGGCACCTCTGGTGATGAAGACTGATGAAAACTAGCTGCTCTCTACTGCTCCGCCAACCAGTCTTGTTGCTGCCCCCTTCATTGTGATATTATGACAGCAGCTGTTTAAGACTAATGGGCCCTGTGAGAACCCCTGTGGCCCACTCATTAGCCCGTGGGCATTGTCCACATCACCAGGAAGTGATGAGGGCACTACAAGAAGGACCCTCCCACACTGCCGATGAAGAGGAGAAAGAAATGAACCTGGCCTATGTCATGAATGCAGTTTCAGGTAAGTAATGGGGCTTTTAGTATTTTTTCAGAAATATTAGACAATAGTTAAAGGGTCTTGGAATGGGAAGGGATTTTTTTTTCTGTTATTTTTTTTTGTCATCACTCCCTTCACAAATTGAAATAATAAAGAGTCCTACTTTGACATTAGTGGGCAGAGCAAGAAAATTATTCCTTTTTGTTCCTGAGGTCATTTGTGCATCCAGAACTGCTGGTGTATAGTACAAATACAGCCTAATATTATAGAGCCATTCATTCCAAACTTTCCTCTAAGAGGAGGGCAACCAAACTCATTAAGGTGTTTGAGGACCTGAGCTATGAAACAAGGTTGTTAAATTAAATATGTTCTCTTTGGAGGTTAGGAGATTAAGGGGGGGCATGATTTTCCTGTATAAACTATTCAAGGGCGACAGCAACATTATTAACAAACTGTTTACGGTTAGCTCCGTAACAAAGACCAGAGGGCACAACCAAAAATTGGTGGGAAAAAAATGTCAACACACAGGGCGCAAGGGGTTCTTCACAGTTAGAGCGGTTAAGGTGTGGAACTCGCTGCCGCAGGAAGTGATTTCAGCTAAGAGTGTGGAATCATTCAAGAAACTCCTGGACGAGTTCCTCGGAGACCATAATATACAGGGGTACAGGTAAGCCTAAGAGCAAAATCACACATGTACTAATACACACTCGCACACCTGCTCAAACATAAATGCAGACACACAATAGGTTGGACTTGATGGACTTATGTCTTTATTCAACCTCAAATACTATGTAACATTCAGCTGTTTTGGGCTTGTTGGCCATCATTAGTGCAGTGTACGGAGTCCAGGGCTTGGGGATCAACAATACGATGTATGGTTATAGTGAGGAGTCTAATAACCCTCCTTTAAACCATTGTGATGGACAGTAGACCTTTTATTAAATAGAAGATGTCTATGTGTCCCATTTTCATCCAAAAAATCTGAATTTAGTCTACATTTAAGGATAGCGGGCAGAGCAATCCAAATAATTAATTTTATGCCCCTGGGCTACCTGCATCCAGAACCGATACAGCCAATATTATCAAACCACTTACACAAAACTGTGTGAGCTGTTTCCTGGTTGTTGGCCATCATCAGCGCAATGCATGGAAACAGCAGCTCCCATGGAGTAGGGCTTGGGGACCAATCCAGAAATTAAACTGGACATGTTATGGTGAGTTTGGCTCTCTTTCCTCTAAAAGAAACATGTAGGCTTCCATTGCTAACACTCCTCCTGTAAA
This sequence comes from Nanorana parkeri, assembly GCF_000935625.1. Classification (NCBI taxonomy): domain Eukaryota; kingdom Metazoa; phylum Chordata; class Amphibia; order Anura; family Dicroglossidae; genus Nanorana; species Nanorana parkeri. Next base: position 138,724 of record NW_017307032.1, read on the forward strand.
TGCTGGTCACCTTGTCTATTATGTTGGTCAGCTGTTACTTGCATCGGCATTTTCTAAGTCACTGTTCTGCAACAAGTATCAGGTAATTAACTATTAAGTCAGAACTCCTTATCTGCATCTTTGTTTCAGGCCAAAATATGTGTTTCAGGCCACATGAAGGCTCTGTATGACAGCCAGGCAATTAGGATTTACAAAGTAAAGGTAGCAGTGACAGTCTCCATGTTTCTCTAAGGAAAGTTTTCCTTTAACAGAACCAAGAAGCCATTCACTAAATTACTCTTTTTTTTTTTCTTCCATTTTTATGTTTCTCTATATCATTATTGATGTATATAGGGGGGCTATAATCCGCTTTGTTGTTCTAAAAGTACATATTACAAGTAAAGATAATTAATATATCTACTAGGGATGCACCGATACCACTTTTTTAAGGCCGAGTACGAGTACCGATACTTTATTCCAAGTACTCGCCGAATTGAAAGGCTAACATAAGAAATATCAGCAACACGTAGATTTCTCTCAATACAGATTTTCCTTTAGAGGGACATTATTAAACCCTTAAAGGAGAACTATTGGGTTAATGCTTTTCCCCATAGTTCTCCTTAGGGTAACGGGAGGACACAAACTAGCGTCCTCCCGTCACCCTAAGCTCAGTATACCGCGAGCTATAGACGCCACAGCTGAAGAGGATCCCGACAATTATGTCTGGATCCGCCCAGCTGCATGAGTGACAGCTGGCTCTGCCTATCTAGAGGCAGAGTCAGCTGTCCCCGCCCCCTCCCCCGTCCGATCCACCAGTCAGCGCTGGCGCTTCGGAGCGGGGAGGGGGGAATCCAGCCCCTCCCCTGTCACGGCAGAGAGCTGTGACAGGATTGAGAGGTGAGCGAACGCCGGTATGTGTTCGCTCACTTCTCGATCTACTGAGCCGACCTGTGACAGTCTCATTGTCACAGGTCGGCTAGAACTATGAGGTGAGTGAAAAGCACTCACCTCAAAGTTCTCCTTTAAGGACAAAGGCCTTTTTAAAAAAATTTGTTTACATGTTATATTCCACATTTTAAGCCTGAAAATTACTTACAACCCCCAAACATTATATATTTTCTGAAAGCCAAGACCCGATAGAATAAAATGGTGGCAGTTGCAAATTTTTATGTTGCACGACATTAGTGCAACGTATTATCAAACCCCAACATTTTGTGAAAAATGCACTTAAGTTAAATTGTGTGCTTCAAAACACAATACAAAATCATTTTTTTTGTCTGTATTGTATTATTTTTTTACCAGATCGTAGAAGCAATCTGGAGGCAGCTGAGCCGCCATAACTGCTTCTACTGTAAAGCCGGACGCCGGCTCTACAAATCTGAACAGAGTCCGCCGGGAGTCTGTTTAACCCGTTGAATATTCATGATGGGATTATTCCGTCATGGGTAATGAAGGGGTTAAGGGACGTTGCCAGCTGAGAGAAAGAAAGAATTTAGGAGCTTGTTAGAAGTCGCAGGGCAGAGGGAAAGGGAGAGAGTGGAAGGAGTCACTGCTGTAACTGATTCACTTATTTTTCAACTTGAGCTACTGAGGTGTGTAGACAGGCCTTTTTTCTAACAGGAAATACAGAAAAATAATTTAATGTATTTCAAATAAGATTTAATTAAATGGTATTTATCTAGTCTTGACATTAATAAAGGAAATATATACAAAACTACAATATATTGAATTTAATAATAATAAAATAGCAATGCAGGTAGAGAGCTAAGAGAGGATTTATTGAGTACATCCCATCAACCTGCTGCATGAATTGTTGCTGCTAGGAATAGCTAATCCTGAGCTGTATCTTCTGCTGGTCAGTGATCATCAGATCCATGTGCCAACCTTTTTGCTGTTTATTCATTCACAGAACTTATTACTTAGAAATAAAGATTTTTCTTCTTCATCCAGACTTTCAAAAAAAGCATTACATTTGGGGGCTTATCATGTAGGAGCATTTCACTGTGACTGGCTGGAGATTAAAGTCCACTCCATAGGCTTTCTGAAAACCCCATCAGATCTGGCAATGGAAACATTACATAAAGATAGAATTTAAACGACTTTAATGATTCCTCAGCACTGGACTCAGTGATTTTACTTTGTTGTTTGCTGAGTTTCCTTATAACTTCACTTATAGTACATATTGAGTGTAACCCTTAACTAGCTAGAGGAAGTTATAGATGACAATGATGCCTTGTCTCTAGAAGGTTGCCTGAGGCAGAAGAGCATTGGTCAGGGTCACAGAGAAGCGGATGTGGTAGTGCATGGTACAGAAAGTGCTCTTGTTCTGTCTATCCACTTTGCTATCATAAACGTGGATTTACATACTGCACACTTTGCCAGACCCAACTTAACAGCCCCTGCTAATCATGCAGCTTGGCCAGTGCATGGCTGCAAGTGACCTTACATAAAAAGCCAAAGAATTTATTGTAATCACTGTACGTTTACAGAGATGTAATTATTTAAAGTATATGTAGGCCCAATTACTAAAATCACATTTAACATGTAATTTCACAAGTTGTATTATTCATTTGAAATATGCAGCTTTCATTAAAATAATCCGTGGTAATCCTGCCATTAACGTCCTTGTTTAGGTACTAACTGTTACATGGTGGTCTCCCAGTTGTGCGCCTGCGTTTTCACCCTGTAACATGCACCCGCGGTGGAGACTTCAAGCACCTGTGCTGACACACATTGTGCAAACATAGTCCATCGTTCTCACTATCAGGAAGTCAGTCCTGTGCAGTGATGTGCAGCTGATGTTGGAGCGAGTGCATGTAAACAGAATGTATCTGAAAGAGTTTGGAGGAGATCAGCAGCAATGGGATAAAACAAAGATGGAAAAAAAAGTTGAAAACCATATTTTAGAAAGAAATTGGCAGTTGTTCTCTATACCCAGTGCTTTAGCAAATTAATTATGATCCAGTTAGGGTTTATGTCTGCAGAAACGTTAACCCCCCTCCCGCCCATTGACCGTACCTAAACGGGCGGACGGGAGCCTTGTAGATGCGGGTGGGCGTTTTAAAACGTCCCTCCCCACCCCCACTGGGAAAACTACATTAAATGTAAACAGCTGTTTAAATACAAGAGATCCGACGTCTAGAGATTGCTTGTATTTTGTGTAGGTGTGCCGCTGCCACCGCTGTATGCGACAGGACCTGTCGCATACATTGGCTATCACATAGGGGGATTCTTATCCCCCTATGTGATAGCCAAAGTTAAGTGTAAAAAAAAAAAGTTTATACTTTTAGATTGGAAGCCCTCATGGGTAGGGCCCTCCTTAACATCCTGTCTTGAATTGTATTGTGATTGTAATGTCTTCCTTATATTGTAAAGCGCTGCGCAAACTGTTGGCGCTATATAAATCCTGTATAATAATAATAAAAAGCAAAGAAGCATAAAAATAAATGAAATCGCATATAAAAATAAAAAACATTTTTTACAGTCCCCCACATACACACACAAGCATGCCTCGGGTATGGCTACGTGCGAAAACGACAATTGCGCCCATTGTACCGCACATGTTACATATCACTGCGAACGTCGAAGTGTGAACAATAATTCTAGGGCAATTAATCACTGAAAACACTAAACTGATGAGCGGTAAAAGCTTTTAAAGTGTCGCCTATAGCCAATTTTGGGTGTGGTAGTTTTTTGCAATTTTAAGGCTTGACATGTGTGGTCTCCATTTACCTGATGTGACCCCGTCTTTTATATTTTACCAAAAAAATTGGGGTGATAATGAATTTTTCATAACATAACGCAGGGAAACCGTTTTTTTTCTTCTAAGTTTTCAGTACTTTTTTGTTATATAGTAAAAAAATAAAAATCCCAGGGGGGATTAAATACCACCAAAAGAAAGTTCTCTCAATCCCCAAAAAATGGTCTTCAGGTCTTCAAATGTATTTCAGTACAGCGTTGCATGACGGAATAAATGTAAATCAAAGTAAATGGCCTGGACAGGAAGTGGGTTTAACACCCTGGTCTTCCCGGGCTCCCCCTCTCCCCACCCCTCTACAAGTAATTGCTTGAATAAAAAAATGAAATAAACAACTAAATCTTAATGCCCCGTTTACTCACCTATATCCCTGAATATGTCATGTTCAGGTCCCTAGCCTTCTTTCTTCTTCTGTGTACAGGGGGCAGGGTCCTTATTCTGGGGTCAGCATCACTGCCCACATGACACAAACAATTCCCATTGGCTGTCCCTTTTTGCAACCAGAAGAGAATCTGCCGATAATAAAGTCACACTAGGGGACCATCAAGGACTGACCGTCGTGGGTGCATCTGCAACACTGAATTCATGGTCCCCAGCAACTGAAAACAGTGCCGGTGAGGGACTTGGATGCGGACTTAGGTGAGTATAACATTCTCTATAGGGTTTTTTTTATTTAGAGCTGTAAATTGTCTAAGAAAAGGCTGAGGGAGTCCTTTACTATGAATCTCTACTTTAGTACAGCCAGGAAATAAAATTACAGTTGCTTTTTATGCGCAAAATATATCAGGGAACATATATGGGGCCGAGGCAGAGTTTTGTTCCTGTGCACGTTCACTCTTCATGTAACAACTGACTGCTGACCAAGAACATCCTCTGCTCCCATGATACAATGCAAGACCCCAGTGGTTTCAGTCTGCATACAATAGATGAAGGGGGAAGGGACACAAACAAAATTTCTTTAAGGGTATCAGTTACTATTAGGGATGCTCAGATACCAAGTACCGTACCCGGTACAGATAGTTTTTCAGCTCCAAGACTAGACTAGAGAAAAATTCAGAAGTTATAAGGCAGCTGTCATTTGTAAGGAACACACAGAGCTCCTGGGATTTGTACATCTCTGTTTTAATGTATGATTTTGATTTTATAAACATATATTAGGGATGCACCGATATGATTTTTGCAAGTACAAGTACTGATACCTGTCCAAGTACTCACAGATACAAGTACTGATACATTTTTGTTTCTTGTCATGTGGCAGTTTTTCTAAAACAATACAGACTAATGATTTCAGGACAGTGGTGGAGCGCAGAGCCCGGTCCCAGCTGCAACCGCTGCCACCCTGATAGTTCTCATGAAAATGCCAAGTATCGGCACTGGTATGTGAACTGGTATCGGTGCATCCCTAGTTACATAGTATTTGAGGTTGAATAAAGTACAGGGCTACCTAAATTCAGAATTCATGCTTTCTGCAGTCTACTAGGTGTCTGGCTACTTTAACAAGTAGGTTACATGGGGGCCAGAAGTATGGCAAAGCTGGAGATGAGTTTGGTAACTGTTCCTTTGAAAGCCCATGACTTGTTATGGGAAAAAATTCTTGGGTAGTAAGACCTTAGAACAAAATTACTCCACCACTCACAAACATATTTGGGAAACAATGCTATTTGAAAGCACTAGAGAGTAACAACTACAAATAAACAGGGCTTACATTGAATTGCAGAAGACAAAAGCCAGGAACACTTTGCATTGACAAATAGCACAGCCAGTAAGGTAAGGTTTTACCTGCTCTTAATTAACTTAATACTTGACAGCTGTGAATGAATGATACTGCTCTGTAGGGTCTACACCAAAGGCTTGTGTTGTTAGAGTTAACAAATTATAATTAACAAATAGTCATTAGTTAGTGCCCTCTAGCACTGAACATTGTGAAACATCACCCCCATCAACAAGAAATTTTTTCCTAAAATGTAAAGGCCCACAATAGTGAAATGTATTGTAGTCTGCTAACTGTATGTGGTTAATACCTGTATTGAGTATAGGGATTTTTTTCTCATGATATGCCTTTATTTAAATTAGCATGCAGGCCAAGCTGGCCAGCAGTAGTGATAGTTACAGGGGTTGGAACAAACCATTTAACATTGTCAGGGCTGCTTACAATGGCTAGCTTTCATTCATGTCCAAAAGTTTTAAAAAAAAACTGTTGCACCTCCACTGATATAGTGGCCTCCATGTGGTCACACTGTGCTGTGTAAGGGATTGTAATTTGGGCAGAAGAGCAGCTTCAGGATGGTGCTAAGTCATTAACAACTTACTTGTCTCACTCCGTTTGAAAGAGAAGACAGTCTGAGTCTACTTCTATTTTAAATAAAGATGTATTGTTCTCTGTTCACTATTTTTTATTTACTTTTAAACATAGGCTTAACAACATTACCACCCATGTAGGGGCTAATGGGAATCATTGCCGAGGATAGTGGTGAGTTCATAATTGTACAAAACAAACAATGGTTTGTCAAGATACAGTACAGGGAGTATTAAGGTTACACAAGTAGGGAAAAGTTAGGAAAACCAAAGTTAGGAAGGCCAAAGTTAGGAAATGGAGGTAAGGATAGAAAGTAGGGTTGGAAAAGAAAGGGTGGGGGTAAGGGTTGAGAGGCAAAAGTAGTAAGAGAAGAGGGTATGGTATCCCACAAGGGCCCAGGACTTTGGACAAGATGTATCGGTTTATTACATTTTTTTATTACAAAAACAATAAAAAATCTGAAACACAAGCTTTCATACAAAGATGAGAAAATATATAGCTTTTGAGTTTACATACTTGGAAGATTAAAAAAAAAAAATCCATTATAATAGAACCTTCCCTATACAATTATAAATGTTCGTATGATCAAACTTTATTAACAGCTAATATATTGCGTTTGTTGTATTTTTTTTATATACAGGTGAAACTCGAATAATTACAATATCGTGCAAAAGTTCATTTATTTCACTAATGCAACTTAAAAGGTGAAACTAATATATGAGATAGACTCATTACATGCAAAGCAAGATAGTTCAAGCAGTGATTTGTCATAATTGTGATGATTATGGCTTACAGTTCATGAAAACCCCAAATCCACAATCCCATAAAATTAGAATATTACATGCAATCAATAAAACAAGGATTGTACATAGAACAATATCGGACCTCTGAAAAGTATAAACATGCATATGTACTCAGTACTTGGTTTGGGCCCCTTTTGCAGCAATTACTGCCTCAATGCGGCGTGGCATGGAAGCTATCAGCCTGTGGCACTGCTGAGGTGTTATGGAAAACCAGGATGCTTCAATAGCGGCCTTCAGCTCTTCTGCATTGTTCGGTCTCATGTCTCTCATCTTTCTCTTGGCAATGCCCAATAGATTCTCTATGGGGTTCAGGTTAGGCGAATTTGCTGGCCAATCAAGCACAGTAATCCCACGGTCATTGAACCAGGTTTTGGTGCTTTTGGCAGTGTGGGCAGGTGCCAAGTCCTGCTGGAAAATGAAGTCAGCATCCCCATAGAACTCGTCTGCGGAAGGAAGCATGAAGTGCTCCAAAATCTCCTTGCAGGCGGCTGTGCTGACCCTGGACTTTATGAAGCACAGTGGACCAACACCAGCAGATGACATGGCTCCCCAAATCAACACAGCCTATGGCAGACGGATTCCAGATGGTAGAGGTGTAGGAAAGGCAAGCATAAGCTGCTTGTATTGTCTGCTGTCAAGCAAATCTGTTACGTTGCCCTAGTTCTGGAAAAGTACAAATTTGCTTTAAATAAGTCTTCCCTACATTTTAGTTGCTTCTGTTCCCCTGGGACAAAGTGCATATAGCACTTTGTCTCATCTTTCTAGGTGATGTATAAGCCCAGCTAGTATGGGCAACAGCATTCTCCTCTCCCCATCGGTGTTCAACCTTGCACCTAGCAAGGGTACAAATACTTAGTGAGCCTTGATTGATGGTGCTTGTGTCCTCCTCCGTCATTACTAGGAATGCAGGTGGGGGAGGGGTGTAAGACAGCTTGCCAGTAAGCTTCCTTGTCCCCAGGACACAATGACCAATCTTCCCGTTCACTTGTCTCGTTGTTAGCAATTCCCCTATTCTACCGCCCACTTTGTCTCACTACAACGCATTTGGGTCGACCACCTGGCGGCCCGAATGCCAGCACCATAACAGCAAAACAGCCAGTGACACCATGCGGCGCAAGCACTTGCTGCCTAGCAGTCATTGACGCTGGATCGCCTGGTGGTCTTTCCAGCTGAGATGTGAGGAGACAAAGGGGGTGGAGCAGGGGTACTGGGTACCGTTAGTCATGCCATATCAGAAGGGAGGGAGCATGGCCGCGGCCAGTTTAGGGATTGGTGCAAATAACATCAATGCTCCTGTCAGGCACGCTCACTGAACAGTTGGAGATGCAACTTTCCTCCTCACAATTGCTACTGGAACAGATGTCCACAGTGAAAGATTTCCTCTCGCCTCCTGTTCTGGTGACAACTGATAAATTTTGAATATTCCAACATTTTTTGTCTCGGTCACAACCAGCTTGCTTGGAATGTCAGTTTATACATGAGCACTATGTAATGCAATAAATACTGCAAGCTTCGTGAAGAAGAAATGTGCTCGCTGACTACAGTGAAAATTCTGATGGGCTTTTATTTTCCAATACTGCACAAGCAACATAAAGGATAGCTAAGAACAGCAAGAACCGTTCCTTCTTCCATCCTTCCTTCTACCGGACAGTTCACTGATATCTAAGCCATCACATAGGTTCAGTGTAGTCCGTACTTGTAAACATACAAAAAAGCTTTTATTATCTCTCTAAAATACCATGTTTATCTTTCTGAGTGACAAAGATTCTTGAAATTTTGTTAGGTTTAGCGCACAGAACTCTAAGCAAATATTTAAAGGAAATTAAAGGAATAAAACTGTAAATATGTAAAAGAGATCAGTCTGACATTAATCATATCAATGTGTTTTAAAAATCTGAAATATGTATGTATGTGTAGGTGGAATTTGTAACCCTATACTATATTTGCATGGGGGCTGCCATATTTGCTTGTCTACATACTCAGGCTTTGCTTTCTTCTTTGTACAGTGGTTGTGTTCTACTGCTCTTTCTCACAGTACAAGTCTATGGCTTCATTCACACAAGGCTTTTTTTGTCCGGTATCGAATACCCGCGGCCAGATTCTTGCAGCAGGAATCGCAGGTGGTTCCAGACAGCTGTAACTGCCCAGTCTGTACAAAGCAATGGCAGGCTAACAGCTGATGTAATTGCACATGGAGGGATTACCTGCAGTTAGAGGCAGATGATCGACCTTTAGGCCTCAATCACCCAAGAAACGTCCGGCACGTACAGCTCCGTGCTGCGTGGACGGCCTTATCGTGCAGCTCCCGGGAAGGACAGGTGCTGTGTGTGATTAGTACGCAGCCCCTGTCCTTCTCTATGGGAGTATGCTGCCCTACGCTCGACCGCCCTGCACGTCTGTGCGAGTGTCCATACTCGTACGCTGACAGGGTGGATCCTGTCTGCGTCTGAGCCGGGACACGCGCACCGTTCGGACCTGCACTTGGGGTGAGCATAGGGCGGCGTACGGCCACGTAGTCCCACAGGGGCTGCGTACTAATCACACACAGCACCTGTCCTTCCCGGGAGCTGACCGATACGGCCGTGCACGGAGCTGTACGTGCCGGCCGTTTCTCGTGTGAAGGAGGCCTTAAACCGGCAGAACTGTCCAGTGCCATCTGTGATTCCTGCTGCAAGAATCCACAGCTGGTCATAAAAGCCTTGTGTGAAAGAGCCCTATGAGTTGGCCAACCCATTAAAAACAATGTACTCCCTGTGTGGTTGATATCTTGGCAGCTATTAAGGGGCAGCATGATTGTAATGCCATACTGTACTTAGTCGCCCTCTAGTAGCTAACCTCTAACTCTCTATATTTATTACAGTAATATAAATATAGTAGTGCATTCATGTGAATGACAAACCCCTGAGACTTCTGCTGGGCATTGCTATCTTGGATGTGATGTCAGCAGTCCCAGCAGACTCAGAGCTGTCACTAAAGCTGGCCATATACTGAACAAAATCGCTCAGTGGGTGGACCTGTTGGCAGCCTCCCATGTATGACCAGCTTTAATTGACACTCCATAGTATTCCCCTTCGCTCCTCGTCCGGCAACTATATAAAGGTTATGTAGGGAGATAGTGGAGGAGCTGGATAGAAGAAAAAAGGACTATGATGTGTCAGGATGGAGGGGGCTGTGCTGGGAATTCACTCACCTGGAGTAGTCAAATTATAGTTCAAAAGCACACTGCAAAATTAAATCAATTAAAGAAAGAAAAAGCATTTAAAATATTTAATTTTTCCATGCATTTATCTCTAATTATTGGTGACAGGGACTCTTTAACCTCTTGCCGTCCGCCCGTAGTAAAAAAACGGACGGACGGCACTGCTGCATTGGCGGGTTGCCGTCGCCAGACGGCATTTTTTTTCTGCTCGCGTGCACCCCCTAGCGGGCACGCACGGGCAGAAAAGACCCGAATGAAAAATTCTCCTTGGATAGCTGTCACCAAAAAAAGTTTGCCGGTTGGAAGATTTTCTCCATCTCTTGCGATAACTCTAGAATCTCAGGTTTCCCCTCACTCGCACCAGAGACGGCGGTCATTAGAACAGAGAGAGAGGGTGAACCTATCTAACAGAGGCAGCAATAGCAAGAAAAGCCCGATGGGGATTTGAACCCTTTCCTATACTATCCAAAACTAAAAAATAGGTTTGACTATGTAGACACTTTAAGGCCCCAAGCACACAGGGTTTTAGGCTGTGGCTGGGGATCTGTAGGTTCTTCCCACAGGAACTCCCAGCCGCAGCTATTAACCCTATGAGTGTAGCCTTAATGTACTGCACTAGGCTGCTGGTACCTAAATGTAACATACAACCCCCCTCTTCCTTCATACCAATAAACATGACATATGGTCAATCCTAGCCTGGCATATTTATACCAAGTGCAAAGTCTGAAGGCTGCTCAGTTGGTACAGGCATATGCTCCCTCTAAATTCAATGGCCATTTTTTCTGTCCAAACTGCAGACTTCCCAACCAGTACTCTTTACAAAAGTATAGGCACCCTTCTTATATTCTACACCCAGATAACTCAGCAGGTCCAGGTTGATCACTAGAACGCCTGTGTTCCGATAATTCTACTATCAGGCACACTATGTATTTGCCTTTTAGCTGCGCATTCAGCTATTTGGTTACTGTGGTCGTTCTTTTATCCTGAGCAGTGAAAAACCCATGAGCACAAATAGCTTGAATGACCTATAGATATTTTTAATGCATTATTGAAAGTAAAATGCTCATTCATGATGACAGATGCACTTTCACCAGTAAAATTTTCATGCGGCTGGAAAAAATCCATGTACATGGCCACATATAGACAGGCAGCGGCGTTCTATTATTAACTCTGCAGTTACCGGTCCTTGGTAACCTTTTTCCGGGCAGTGACAGATCTAAAGTATATCAGGGGCATTTTCCCCCTCTGCAGCCTTGTGTGCTGTTTATGTTAAACTCTCTTTTAGACATTTTTTGCATTGTTCGCCCGGACGCAGCGCATTCCTTCTGCACAAAGGCATATTTTAGCAGATTTTTGCACATTTTGCTTTTAAAAGCGCCCCTTTAGGCCGTAGGGATGCCACTGATGTGAAAAATTCAGCCATAGTTAAAAACTAGCGTTTTGTGTTATTGAGTGTTATTTATTTTGGAAATTTGCATACACCAATATATCATAATTGGTTCAATTTTTCCTAAAGCCTATCTGTGGTGGAGGGAAAAAAAACAGCTGGTTTATGTCTAGGGGATTGTGTAAAGCAGATGTACTTACCTGATCCCCACTCTTGCTGGCTTTCCCCACAGTATGTCACTAGACCAGGGGTCAGCAACCTGCGGCTCCGGAGCCGCATGTGACTCTTTCATCCCTCTGCTGCGGCTCCCTGTCCAGGGGCGGAACTACCGCCGGGGCCTCAGAGCCTGAGGCTGTGGGGGGCCCAGTGAGGTCCGATGCTGGACACCCCCTGGTGGAACACCTCCTCTCCCAGCCGCGTCCCTAGTAACAGGCGGCAGGAGAGAAGTGTGTGTCATATGCCCCGCCCCTGCATACAGTCTGCCTGGGATCCTGTGAGACTCTGGCCAGGTGAGTCTGAATGAGGAGCGGGGAGGGGGGGTTAGGGGGGTGGTTGTTTAAAGTTTAAATAAAACAAAAAGCTGAATGAGTCATAGAAGTAGCTAATTATTGATGCCAGGTCCTCCCTTTTGTGTTCCTGTAGTCTCCTGGATTATGTATAGGTGATTTCCCAGGACACACCAGGGGCAGGGATACGTCATAGTCACCTAGGCATGAGTGGAGGCAGGGGGTGGAGGGGCGAAATGGGGAAAAGCCAGTTTTTGCTATAAAGGTCCAATTTAGATATACTAGATCTAGTGCTGAAATCATTTCTATTTTTATAATGTAGTATTTTGGTTTTAAAGGCATTCTGGTGCACACAAAGTGGATTGTTTGTGTGGCCAGTGTTCATTGTAAAGTATCATGAAGCTTTTACGTTAAAAAAAATTAGAAATATCATGTTTTGGTGTTGCCTTGCAAGCCAGTGAGATTTCAGTTGATATTTTCTTATTTCTGTGTATGATATGAGAGATTCTTAGCTGTTTTGGGCAGAATTTATGACCTCTACATTCCGTTAATCTGCTTCCAATGTGTCATCTAGTGTATTTGGATATCAGCTACACATGATGTCAGTCGGTGAAAGATTGTTGTGTAGATTATTTCATTATTTTCTTCATACTTCTATGGTTTCCTGTGCAGATTTCTGTGATTTCCATGTATTATTTGATTCATTCATACGTTATTTGCTGACTGCGCTCCGTGTTTTTTGCCTGAAATGCACTTTTTGCTGTGTGGCACTCCAGAAGTATGTGCCGGAAATCTGATATGCTTTGCCCAGCATGATGGAGTGCTTCTCTTATGATGTAACCTGAGTCTTGGTGGTGAAAGGTACGATGACATACAGCAGGTCCTCAACATATATCACACATGGGCGAAGGTCAGAATAAACAGAAGCGGCCAGCTCTGCTCAGCTCCTGTGTGGAGTCCTGCTGTGCGGAAGCCTGTGGTATTGCTTAAAGTGTACCAGTAATCTAATGGAAGCTATTAAAATATGTTGCCCTGGATACCAGGCACCAGGAGGTGCCAGGTAACAGCTGTTGGTAAATTGTCCTCTCCAGGGCACCATGAGAACCCATGGAAGTTCCTCTGCTAAGTCTAGCTGGCGGAGGTAGGTGTTTGCGTAGGATTAGTCATGCCACCATGACACTACTCAATTCTTAGTAAGCAAGTGCAGTCATGTGGATGGCTGGTTTACCTACTTACCGCACACCCCCAATGTCAGTATGTTTTGAAGGGTTCAGCAGTGCTGTAGCACCTAAAAATTATAATAAATGTACCCCCCCCCCCTTCCTCAGAAGAATATATTGCTCATTTTGGCAGGGGGAAAATGTAACCGAGTATAAGACTCACCTAATTCCATCCTCCCACACACAGATAGTGTCAGAGCACATTGAAAACCAGACAAGCATAAGGTGCTATTTAAAAATACTTTATTAAGAAAAGTGTCCACAGGAGCAAGCAAAAATAATAAACAGGAACAAGCCAAGGTCAGGAGCCAGAGTGGGTAGTCATACAAGCCAGATCATTAACATGGAGATCAGCGTTGTCGGGAACAAGCCAGGAGCAGGAACCAGAGGAGAACGTCAGCCAGGATTGGGTCATACACAGAATCAGAATACTCAAAGCAGCAGGAATACACTAGCAGGTAAAACCACGCAAGGTCAGACTGGACTGAGTGGTTTATATATAGTGAGTGGGGGGAAATCATCACTCAGAGACAGGAAACTCCCATCTAGCTCTCTCAGATGATGCTTCCTTTTTGACCATGAGAGGGAGCCTGGACTAGTGAGCAACCTTACAAAGTCTGCTCAGACAAAAGAGGAATCACAGGTGGGTGGAATGGCAGCCAAGCCAGAATGCTGCAAACCAGTTAAGTCAGGGTATTACCCTGACATTTAATTAGCACCGACCAGTTCTATAAAGCTTGTCTTCTTGCTGGTCGCCACGCTGCCACCCCTCTTGCCGATGTCGCCACATACAATCAGAACCAACAAGAACCACTGGTCCTGTATTGTGTGCGGTGATGTCAGGTTACCCATCCACCTTCCAACGCTGGAGAGAAGGCTGCCACAAGACCACACGATTTTAATAATAATTGGCCATGGTTCAGCTGTGATGTATATTGAAAGCCAACATTTTTTTTCTAATTTTGAATAGAGAATTGAACCATTATCAGGTTGTTTTTTTGGGAGTTGTGACCTATATCACGTCCTATGTCACATTTGTGAGATTTCGCTTAACTTCCCATCCTGTGGACACAACAGGAAATTAGAGTATATCTCTCTAGCATTAGGGAATTCTGATCTTAGACAATTGTCACTGAAACAAGTGTCGCATTGGAGGATTACTCCTCACCTCTTGTTCCTGCATCAGCTGTAAAGTTTTAGATTTCTCCATCACTTTTATTGTAGTTGGACCGCTTGACATCCTGGTCACTTGCATTTTTAAAAGGAGAGTTCAACATGCCAAATGCACTTGAGTTGACATGTTAAAATGTTTTTTTTTTTAAATGCATTGTCGCTCTGCATTTATATACAAGACCTTCCATTTTCATCCAACGGACACCAATGTCGTGTGTTGATGTGGACTGGATCTATTGGAAACAATTGGTTTCAGCTTGCCATTGCGTTGAACCTCGTACATGGTGAAAATGGGCCCTTAGAGGAAGTGTGGAGGGGTTTTTTTTGGCCTTCCTCTAGATCCTCTGTGGGTTTAGGGTACTTAGGATACAAGGTTTCTTAATTTATACATTTATACCTACCGCTCCATCCTCCTCAACTACCATAGAAGGACCTTAACATGTATTTTTCTGCCCCAGCCATACACATACTACAACCAAATTTGAGCTGCACCCATTGAACTTGCCTGTATTTTTTTTTTTTGATACTCGAGAGGAACCTCACCAACTGAAACATAAGGGAAACTTTCAGTCCTTTTGCAGATATTGTTCGTGGCGCGGATTAAACCCAGGGGCCCCAGCATCGCAAGCCCTTCAAGTAGAATGTCAAAGGTTTACACTCTCGTAGTGCATCCGTCTCAGTGACCATTTTAAGATATTTGCCATATAATGCACATATGTATTAGTCAGGCATGTTATTATGTAGACAGATAATAATACTGACCACAATGATCAGATAACCGCTATTCCCGGGACCTGACTGATGGGCCTTTCCAGAGTTTGGGTCATTTTAGAACTTCTTGACATTTGTGGTTACAGCGACATGAATTATGCAATTCAGTTCCAGTGGCCAGGCACGAGTAGGGAGAACGTGCTTGTCCTACCAAAACAGATACGTAATCCTAGATCTGCTAGACTCTTTGATGCCAAGTGCCAATGTGTCACAGAGGAAGCGAGTGTTCAAAAGAATGCCTTAATAGAGATGTCTGCAATTACTGGGCTATGAATAGCCATGTTCACTGCTGTGAGTCACAGCAAAGTTGTAGAGCCCCCGGAGTCTGACACTCGCACTCATCCTCTTCATGGCACGGCTCCAAGGCAAAGCTAATAGTATTAATAGCCCCTTCTCATATTCTTCAGCATTGCTTTACAGGTGTATGGCACTACATACAAGGCAGCTACGCCAGGCCTAACAAAAACTTTTGTTTGGCTGTTGGGCCACAGAGTTGTAGAGATAAACTTTGATTTCCCGTTGAAATAACACAGAGCTTGCCAAGCACATGCACGTTATTACCCAATGGGATAGTTCATAGTGATCATTCATATCTATATACACTATATTACCAAAAGTATTGGGACACCCCTCCAAATCATTGGATTCAGGTGTTCCGTGACATTTCCTTGCTACTAAATATTCCACGGTCAACTGCTAGTTGTATTATAACAAAGTGGAAGCAACTGGGAACAACAGCAACTCAGCCACAAAGTGGTAGGCCACGTAAAATGACAGAGTGGGGTCAGCGCATGTTGAAACGCACAGTGCGCAGACGTCGCCAACTGTCTGCAGAGTCAATAGCTACAGACCTCCAAACTTCGTGTGGCCTTCAGATTGGCACAACAACAGTGCGTAGAGAGCTTCATGGAATAGGTTTCCATGGCCGAGCTGCTGCATCAAAGCTTTACATCACCGAGTACAATACAAAGCGTCGGATGGAGTCGTGTAAAGCACGCCACCACTGGACTCTAGAGAAGTGGAGACGTGTTCTCTGGAGTGACGAATCACGCTTCTCTGTCTGGCAATCTGATGGACATGTCTGGGTTTGGCAGTTGCCAGGAGAATGGTACTTGCCTGACTGCATTGTACCAAGTGTAAAGTTTGGTGGAGGTGGGTTATGGTGTGGGGTTGTTTTTCAGGAGTTGGCCTTGGCCCCTTAGTTCCAGTGAAGAGATCTCTTAAGGCATCAGCATACCAAGACATTTTGGACAATTTCATGCTCCCAACTTTGTGGGAACAGTTTGGGGGTGGCCCCTTCCTGTTCCAACATGACTGCACACCAGTGCACAAAACAAGGTCCATAAAGACATGGATGAGCGAGTTTGGGGTGGAGGAACTTGACTGGGATGCACAGAGTCCTGATCTCAACCCGATAGAACACCTTTGGGATGAATTACAGCGGAGACTGCGAGCCCGGCCTTCTCGTCCAACATCAGTACCTGACCTCACAAATGCGCTTCTGGAAGAATGGTCAAACATTCCCATAGACACACTCCTAAACCTTGTGGACAGCCTTCCAAGAAGAGTTTAAGCTGTTATAGCGCAAAGGGTAGGACAACTCAATATTGAACCCTACGGACTAAGACTCAATACTTTTTGTAATATAGTGTATCTAGGTATTTGCTGAATGTCATCGGCATCATAAACAAATGGTTGAGAGATACATGTTCATGTTATGGCACTGGCTGAGGTCCACAGCCCTACAACATGGCATATGCCAGTGCTATAAAAGACACTGCAGCTAGAGAACTTGGGAGTTAGAACTTGCGTTTATACAAAAAAAAAAAAAAAGGAAACATGCAAAACTCTGTACATATAGTACCATATGCCAAAAAAATTCACCACTAAAACTCTGACCAGCAAGCATCACTTAGCTGGGGTTTTCTGGTATTGTCCATGTGAGCAAAGATTTTAGAAAGTGAACATTTGATCTACACTCTTACAAAGTCATTGATCCCGTGGACAAGGGTCGTAACTATGTAGAGTGCCGTAGCAAAACTATTAAGGACCCCCCCAACACCTTTCTAATCTCCATGTGATGGCAGTTCTAGAAATACAAAATATAATTGCGTTTATGGCAATTGCATGGCTGTTACCAAACTATACATTCATTTTATCCAAATGGTATTTGAAACTTGCATCATTCCCTATATATTCAAACAGCTCTGGGACTCATGGTAGTCACATGGTTTGCAAATATACAAATAATAATTTGTTTATTCCTAATTTTAGTCTAGGGATTGGGGGGCTAAACAGATCTCTTTATGATCCATTGGGCAACTAATTGCAGAGTAGCTGGTTTCAATAGCAATATAGAGCAGCTTATCCAACTTTCATACAGCTTGTTAAATCTGGTTAGCTTTCATCATTACAAGACAAGATGGCCATGGACTCCATGCATACAACGTGAGGAGTAATGAGGTGGGAAACCATACAGGATATAGTGGATTGGGCCAAAATATACTAAACGTCCCTAATACTGTGTTTCGGTGTAAAGCTTGTGTAACATATGGTATAGTGTTCCACTACTGCTGAATAATAATATGAGGGTTTATGCCTTATTCATTTTTATGGAGCCCTTCGGTGTCAGTAATCTTTGTGATAGATTTACCATTTCCATGCTTGTGTCATTTTCATAGTTGATCTTTAATGACTTGTTGCTGTGATGTTTCAGGTCGTGGTGGCCGTGTGGGGACTCATGGAGGCACCCTGTCCTCCTTTATTGTGAAAAACATTGCCCTGGACAAGACCGATGACAGTAACGCGAGGGAAGCCATCCTTCGTCATGCCAAGGACGCAGAACAGAACCCATACTGGGTTGCACCAGCATATTCTACGTAAGTATATTCTGTATGCCATTCTGCCTTTCCTCACTATTGCAGCACTGAATTGGCAACATTCATTTTAGACAATGTTAACAAGTTATTGGTTTTCTGCAGAAGATAAATCTTTTTCCGAAATATCTTTCTCGCATCAGTCAGTGAGAGAAGGTCCATTTGCTATTGCGGTAAGTCAATGATTATTTGCAAGGTGGACTGCCACCCATTCGCTTTTTCAAAGTGGACCTAAAAATAAGTGACACCCCCAGCCCCACTACCTCATCCATGCTAAAATATGTATCTGTCTTGGAGAAACTGCAGTGCCAGGATCCCACAGCAGCTGGTCACACGGTCTTTACTGAAGGGGAGGATTCTCAAAAGATTTCATAGCGTGTGAGATTTTAAAAAAAGCAATCTTTATGATGCTAGAATGACATTTATTAAAACATGATGAGTGTAAGTACTTGGGCAAAAATGTAAAGAAATACCTTTGCTGGTCAATGTATGTTTGTTTGATCTGGACATTATGTGCACAGCGCCCCTAAAGGCTGGAGGACTAACTGCCTGACCATAGAGCATAGTTGCTCCGTTCACCCAGTACCCTCAGGAATCACCTAGTCTTGAGGTTCCTCTCCCAGGTTTCCTGGAGGTTTTACGCAATTTTTAAAAATCTCTGAGAGATCTACAGCCTGCAATGGTGAGGAATCTGAAACCCCTCCACCCCACTCCCTGATCTCTAACCACCGCAGCTGACCCCCATCCACCCCCTGCACCACACTTGCACACCAACCCACACTCTCACCACTGCTCCTGAGCCCCATCTCTTCCCCCCTTTTCTCACTTCCTCTCCTGCATGCCCTCGCTTCGCTCACTACTGCACCTATGTGCTCGCCACCACTGTACCAAGGTGCACTTCTGTGCTCCCTACCACCGCAGTGACGTGCCCTTCCCTATTCATCCCGTTCAACTAACAGATGCACTTTAGCTAAATTTATTTACTTTTCCAAAAATAAATACATTCCCGGTTTCATCTTTTGTTGCTAACAAAGAGACTCCACATGTTCTCTCACACGTATTCTGCAGAGACTGGTGAAGCTTGTCGGCAAACAAGGGTTAACCCGACTGTTCATGTAGAATTGATGTGCATTTATTTAGCCACATTTAACATGTCTGACAATAGCTGTCAAGTTCACATGCTTTTAGCTATTGTTCTGCCCGGCTGACATGCACACACATAAATATATGTATCTCCTCCTGTGTAAGCTAATAGCATTGCGGGCTCCTATCCTGCCGAGTCCCTTTTCCCTCTGGCTATGGCTCTTAACAAGAGCCTGTAATGCAATCGGCCCACGTGTGGGACGGCAGCCCTCCCGGGATCAGTGTCTATTAAATCTTTCATGGCAGTAATATTGCAGGTGTCATGGGTGTAACTTAATATTCAGAGTATGAAGTTCAGAGGAGCCACTCAGAATAAATTACCTTTGTGTCCTTGCTGCTATAATGTTATGTGGTGCAGCACAGATATGTGCGGTCATCTGCTCTATCTATCTATCTATCTATCTATCTATCTATCTATCCCTATCTATCTCTCTCTCTCTCTCTCCCTATCCTATCTATCTATCTAATATATCTATCTAGTCTTTATAATTAAAGTCCAACTGAACCTTCAGTATAAATCCGTTTAATATAATGATGCGTCAACAGAAAAGGCATTCTTACAGTTAAAGTGATATTAAAGTCAAAAGGTTTTTAAGCTATTTCAAAAGCTGATTAAATATGTTACAATGGATGCTGCTCCTTAAAAAGTTTTAGTTTCCTGCAGAATCAGCTGGTCCTCTGAGCACTGGTCTTGATATCCTGTTTTAGGGGGGCTCCTTTCCCTTGCAGGGTCCTATGGAGCCACCCTTGTGTGTGCTAGTTAGCTGTGAGTCTCCACAAACACATAGGCACAGCAAGGCAGGCCATTCCCCTGTTCTCTGCTTCCCTCCTTCTCCCTTCTCCAAGCTATTAAATGAAGGGCTGCTGAAGACTTTACTATCCCCTCATGTACTGAACAGGAAGTTCAGGGAAGCGAAACAGAGAGTTAGAACTGTTGGAAACATGGGCTGTAAGTTACTTGGCAAAAATGTAACAAAATACTTTGCTAAGTAATGTATATTTGTTTGATCCGGATTCATAATTGAAAAAAGTTTGGCAGGGTCAATGAGAAAAGGGTGCAGAGTTAGGAGAAGGCAGGAGAAGTGACTAATCTAGGAGAACATAGCTGACCTGGAAAAATTCTCCAATTCAGCTCACTTTCCAGTTCAGCTATGTAGACCTAGATTGTTCACTTCTCCTGCCTTCTCCAAACTCTTCACTCTTTTAGTGAATAACCCTGCATGTGTTTAATACTGCTTTAACTATAGAAAGCAACAAAACCTGATCAGAAAACCTTTCCCTTGCTGAATACTACAGAGAAGGACCCTTGCTCTCTGTGCGGAAACAGTAATCTCTCTGCAGAGGTCTGACACAGCCCCTTGCTGAGTCAGAGCTAGTGCCTACCAATCAGCAGGCAGCATGATATTTTCTGATTGCAAAGCTGTCAGAGGGAGTGTTGGACCTTTGCAGAAGGACCACGGCTTCTATACAAAGAGCAAGGATTCTTTTAGGCAACATGCTGGTAGAGGACATCGTTTTCTACTCAGGTTGTGGCTGCTTTCTAAAGAAAACCAGCTGTAAGGGCTCGTTCACACCAGATACAGTGCGTCCTGGCCCGATTCTAGCCAGAGCGCACTGCGTCGCATTGAGGCTGGCTCACTTTTTTGTGGGGCAGTAGGGGGCGTGGCGGGCCATTGAAGTGAATGGCACCGTAGCCACGCCCTCCGGCCGCAATGCCATCGGCCGCACGGGGTCGCAAGGCACATTATGCCTGTGGTCCGGTGCGATCAAAATAGTGCTTGCAGCATTTTGACCGGACCGCAGGCATAATGTGCCTTGCGATCCCGTGCGGCCGATGGCATTGCAATAACAATATAGCACAGCAAGCCTATAAACAGACACTAACATCATCAACAACCCTTAAACGTTACTATGTTTACTACCAATGAGCACTTGCTAAATATACACGGTAAATTTAAAGCTGAACTCCATGCAAACATAAAAGAGGCAAATTAGTACACCATTGTAACCATTAATACACCATTAAGTGTATTTTTAATGCCTAAATTTGACTTGGTATTAGTCTCTTGCAATCCCTATACACCAGGGCTCAGACTGGACGAGGGCAAAGCAGCACAAGGACCCAAACAGTTGTGCTGCAGTGCTCATTAGCTAACAAGGAACATGCTGATAAGAGGAGGGAACAGAGAGACAGTGAGTTGAGCTCATCAGTCTGCTGCTTCTCCTTAACTGTCCAGTCACAGGCTGGGGGAGGGACAAGACCTGTAAGTGTTACTTTACTGCAGCAAAGAAAAATCAGTTCCCCTCCCTCATCAGACAGTGCTGTGGTGTGTGATGGGTCTGTGTCAATCCCAGGACTCAATGGACAGTAATACAGTTCCTTTGGCAGGTAAAATGGCGTTCATATATGCATTTCATCTATGTATTTAGCAGTTTGCTTGGAGCTCAGCTTTGAAAAGGAGAGCAGCTATGGTTCTCCAGTTTGGTATAAACGAGTCCATTGATCTGCCGGGTCACACAGTATTTGTGATGAGTCACAGACCCGATCCCCATCTCCCTGTCCTGTATATATGACTGTGTAAGTCCTGTGTGATATCTATTCATTCTGCTGGGGTTCGCATGCCAGCCTCTGAAGTCATAACTGTGACTGATTTTTCCCTGTGCTCAGTGACACACAAACCACAATTTATTCTCTTTTAATTGACCCGTGACTACATATAGCTTCTAAACTTATTCACAACTTTAGCTGGTTGGATTGAAGATCCTGGGTCACTTAGGTTCCTGTCATCCTTTTGTATTTGCATTGTGTTTCAAAAGAAACTTTAAAGTGTACCTGTAGCCGAAACCTTTTTAGTTTTGAGTAGAGAATATTTAGAACTATATTTCTGTATTTGTCTTTATGTATTTTACTTTTCCTCTGTGTCCCTCTCGGGTCAGTTTACTCTGTTTGTGCTGCTGAACATTGTCATAGGGACAGAATGTGATGGGAAATCTAACATTTTTTCTTGGAAATACTCCAATGAGGTATCTCTTCCAGAGGGCGATTTCCTCTCTCTTCCTGTTTCATGTCTGGGACAGGAAGTAAGGGTAATTATTTCCCTAAAACAACTGACAGGTTTTAACCATTTGCTGCTCTATGCAAAATTGTAAAAAAAAAAGTATTAGCTACAGATACACTTCCATGAATGTATTCACTGACCAACCGCAGCTTATACTGTACAGCCCCACCTTCTTGTGGCCCCTCTGCATAAAATCATATATATACCGTATTTGCCGGCTAGACTTAAAAACATACCCCGAAAATCGGGGGTCGTCTTATACGCCGGGTATGGATGTGGGTTAGTACTGTATGTACGGTAGCTTCGGCTACATACAGTATACCGCGCTGAGCCAATCACGGCAGGCTTTGTATTAGTCATCTGGCTGGTCATCTTATACACATCTTTTCTGGGGTTGGTGGTCTTCAATGCCCAAAAAGGTGCTTCTGGCATGATGATAGTGCAGTTTGTGGTCCTCACCTTGGATGCCAGAGGACCAGCACTGCACACGCACATATTTATATATATTGAGATATTCCTGGCTCTGAAATAATGAAGAGGAGGAGGAGACATATACACAAGTCTAATTATTTTCATTCTTTCACATGCTCATGACTGTTAAAGCCGCAGAAGCTCTAAAGTGCACCAGCAGAAACTTTAACTCAGACTAACATTGACAATACCTTTATATGACTGGTTACCTTAAGGCATCATACACACGGACATGCAGAGCCGTACAATGTGCACATCCAGCTGTCCCTGGAGGACATGCAGCTCCATGCTGGTACACGCTGATCCAGCCATACTTGAACTTGTACAGACATACTGGTTTCCATCCACGCCCCTGACTTAGGGCAGGTTCACACCATTTTCTGGACCATATCTGGTCTGGAAAATTGTGTGAACCTGCCCGCAGTTCCAGTGCATTCCAGACCAGACAAAATGAGACATGCAGTATTTTTCTGGTCTGGTCTGGAACGGACTGCGCTTGTGTAAACAGAGGCCAGAAATACCATAGGGTTACATTAGGATGCATTTTGGGTCCAGAAACAATCTGGTCTGGTCTGGAGAAAATCTGGATGTGGTGTGAATGGGCCCTCAGACTGTCTGCCTCCAGGGGCATGCATCCATACCTGTGCAAATACACAAGTTCATATGGGATGCAGCTGCATCCATTGAGTTGTACAGGGGGTGCAGGTACCAGCTGTCACTTCCAGGTGCAGGTTTCTGGAACATGCACGGTGTATGGTACTGCATGTCTGTGTGAATGAGGCACAATGGGAAAACGCTCTGAGCAGGGGGGATGGCCTTCAAATAATATCAGCTGTCCTAGATTGGTTGCCGTGCACATCTGCTCCAGTTTTTTTCTCTGCTCCATTTTTGATAAATTCCCCCCAAAGTGTATAAGGAGGTAGAGCTGAGACTCCCTAGAGAAGTAATTACAGGTTCAGGATAAAGCAGTTTTATTGCACAACTCATTTATTGCAGAGACTGATGTAGGTAGTGCTCGCGTTTATCCTGTGTGTGGGATTTGATTGGTGACTGTGGGGTAGTCACTTTCATTAATGAAGCCCATTGTGGAAATTATAGTTGTGCTGTCTCGTATCTTGACCTATCAGAAGTCAGCTTGTAGTGGCTCAGTGCAGTCCAGACCGACAAAGAATGTTCCTGATTTGTTACTGCGGCATTTAGTGCGATGATATGAAACCATCGGAAACGTTGCATATCTGGCACAGCACATGATGAACTGTTGTGTCTCTTCTCATTCCTATTTAGCTTTCCATCTGCAAGAATTCTGCTTCTCTCTATTGTTTTCTAATCCCATTGGAAGAGAGCGATGCAGCCAAAGCTGTAGCCTGCTCCTATATAAAGTCATTATCCTCATCCTTACACCTCATTTTCTGCAATCCTTTCTGTGTCTTGTAGGACGCAGCCCAAGGCCGTGTTTGCGGAGGTGGACTCCGAAGAAGAAGAACCAGACAACGAGCCAGACTGGAAAAAGCGTAAAATCTAAAGATGAAGAGAATCCTGGCCATTCACAGCCTCATTGGTACAAATGATTCCAGCGTGTATTGTTAAACCTCCTTTTTTTATTTCAATAAAATCACAGTGACAGTTTTTAAAGTAGATTTAAACCCGAGTGAATGTCACAAACAGTCGTCTTTTTTTGTAATAAAATACTTGTTTTCACTTTTGTGTTTGCCATTGTCACAATTGCTGATGTCCTGCAATCTCTTTGCAGCCACTTCCTGATTACGCGCACTTTAGAGATGGCTGCAGGGCAGTTCTTAGGGTGGGTTTCCTAATCATGACAACAGTGGACCATGCCTGTGTAATGTAAGCTGAAACCGCCACTTAGTAGTCTCGTTCTGAAGGATAGGATGACAGAGGATTGTCACCCTATAACAGGAAGTGCCTGTTACCTCCATGGCAGGATTACTACTAACTACGTGGGTCACAAGCGCCAATTTTAAACATCACCAAGGCTCAGCAGAATAAAATGTTACCCTTGTAGTGGGCTAGCCGTGGATGTGAGGAAGTCAAGGGACATTTCACCACCAGAGTGGAGGGGGAGTGAGGCTGCGGGAACCGGTCTCTGAGCTTTGGGTGAGTAAATCCTTTTTAATTTACACCCTAGACCAAAACGAGCACTTAACCCTTGCAGTACTGGGGTAGCTCCACTGCAAGGGTTAAGTTATATTCTGCCCACAGTTCTTCTTTAGTCCCTGAAGCTGAAACAATCAGCCTTTGGGCTTCAGAAACTGACACAGGATTGCTCTGTAGCAGAGATTGCAAACCCCATGCCTCTGCTTTTTATTTACATAGGAAGTGACATCACAAATCTTAGTATTCTCTTCTCAGATTATTCCCCGGGTCCTAACCATGGCGATGGATGATCTGGATGACATTTGCATTTACTGCACGAGTATGAAAAGCTCACGCAGGTGAACGCAATGTCATCTAGAATTTCTGAAAATAACGTCATCTGGTTCATTTTGCTGTTGCCAACCTAACTTGATCTCATCTTAAAGTGACACTAAACTCGAGTTAAATCTTACAAATACATTCAAGTACCTTAACTATTAACATGAATGTATCTAATTTGTGCATCACTCGGCTGTAGATCCTCAAATCATCTCTGAATTGGTGCTGACACTGTCCTTCCTTCTGGAGGGGGGCTACTGTTGTTCCCCATGGTCCCTGTGTGTGTTGTAAAGTAGTCACCTGGAAGGGTATTACTGGACTCTGGTTGCTTCTCTGATGCTCTACTTGTATTATACAGAATAGACACACCTCCAGCTATGCCGGCCTTTAAGAATTTATAGGCCAGCAATGATTGGTAAAACAAGATTGTTAGGAGATCGGACGAAGGTTCTGTGTTATCTAAAAACAACCATTCAGAGAACTTTATTGTTACATTAAGAATTTACACAAATTGTTTTTCCTGCGCGTGTCACAATGTAACCTGGAAAAGAGAGGAAAGCTCTACAAAAGTAAAATGCGACATTGACTAAACTTTACCATTCCGCCATGATACATAAGAATGGTCCTTGTGTGATATTATTAGAATCACCAGACTTTGTTAGTTATATTGTGGGGTAAATTTCAGAGGAGCGGGTGCGCAAAATACGTTGGAAAAAAATACAGAACAATGCATTATTTTTTTTTACAAATGTTTCACTATTTCTTCCTAATATAGCCTAGGAAATAAAAAATATATGTATCCAAATCTTCTATCACATTAAAGCCCTACTTGTCCCCAAAAAGATGTATAATACGTTGGGGTAACCTACCAATTCTAAGAGGTAACCTGTGCAGAGACATTGCCAAAAAAATGCACTGGGAGTCAAGGGATTAAAGGGTTATTAGGCCTCATTCACACTGCCGCACGTATGCGCGCGTATTGTACCATATGCAACCTATGCAAATAAATGGCTCCATACACACAGCCGCGTATAGAGCCGTATATTTTCGTAGCGTATATATGCGCAAAAACAGAATGGAACAGAGATGCGTCCGGGCAAGCGTATCTCTGCGTATTTACGCGCATATACGCACGTACATGCGTACAGCACATTAAAAATTCCATTACGAGTGATGCATTCTGGGATTGCATATAGTGCACGCATATACGCTCGTATATAGACGCGTATATACGCAATATACAATTTTGCTTGTGTTGTGTGGGAATGAGGCCTTAAAGCTTTTTTTTGCCTATATACTATATTACCAAAAGTATTGGGACACCCCTCCAAATCATTGGATTCAGGTGTTCCCTGAAATTTCCTTGCTACTAAATATTCCACAGTCACCTGTTAGTGGTATTATAACAAAGTGGAAGCAACTGCGAACAACAGCAACTCAGCCACGAAGTGGTAGGCCACGTAAAATGACAAAGCGTGGTCAGCGCATGCTGAAGTGCACAGTGTGAAGAAGTCGCCAACTGTCTGCAGAGTCAATAGCTACAGACCTCCAAACTTCGTGTGGCCTTCAGATCAGCACAACAACAGTGTGTATAGAGCTTCATGGAATTGGTTTCCATGGCCGAGCAGCTGCATCCGAGCCTTACATCACCAAGTGCAATGCAAAGCGTCGGATGCAATGGTGTAAAGCACGCCGCCACTGGACTCTAGAGAAGTGGAGACGTGTTCTCTGGAGTGACCAATCACGCTTCTCTGTCTGGCAATCCGATGGATGTGTCCGGGTTTGGCGGTTGCCAGAAGAACGATATTTGTCTGACTGCATTGTGCCAAGTGTAAAGTTTGGTGGAGGAGGATTATGGTGTGGGGTTGTTTTTCAGGAGTATATCGTCCACCGAAATATATCGGCCGAAAATGGCACTTTTGGCTAAATGCCGAAAGTGCAATTTTCCTGCCGATACAGGACAGCTGAGCACTGCGGGAGGAGAGCGATGTGAGAGGCCGGTGTCTCTCCTCCCTCACTGCTCAGCCGCCTATCACAGTCCGGCAGAGACAGCGGAGGCTGGGCTCTCCTCCCTGCTCCGCTCGCTCAGCCTCCTGTGACAGCGTGGGACAGAGGAGAGCAAGAGCAAACACTCAGCGATCAGTGATCGCTGAGTGTTTGTAGATAATTAAGGGCATGCCATGTTTACTGTATCCTCAATTATGAATGAATGGGAGGGATCTACATCACCTCCTGTTAATTCATAGTTGTAGTTATAGTAAACATACTCTGTCCTCATGTTATAAATGACCAGGAACACTCAGAGGATTCCTGTTCATTGATAACAGGGGATGTTCTCAATCTCTTTCTATTTTAAAAGGGAAATATCAGGTGTCTGTTTAGACCCCCAATATTTCCCCAAAGCCCCTAAAAGTAAAGTTAAAAAATGCTATCTCGTCCTACAGTTCCTTTGCTGTCAGCGTAAGTAAATTCATAGTTTCCATGATTTTGTTTGTACTTGGCGTTCAGGTCTCGGTCGATTCATGTGGCGGCCCTGTGTATTTCTGTAAAGGATCAAATCCATAAGTTATACAATGCTTGGAAAATGTTTACCTTGAAATCATACCTAACACGGCTGGAGAATGTTTCACTGTTTTCCTCTACAAAACACATGCTGAGCAAAAGGAACAGACTGTGATCCTAAAACGCCATAAAAACAAGATGTTCCCAGAGCACTAGGGTGACAAATGGCGCAGAGACGGTCAGCTAGACTCAAATCCCCTTTAAATCATAATTTAATTGGCTGTAGCGAGGGGTCACTGTCCCTGGATATGGCAGAGGAAATGTAAATCATTCTTAAAGAGAACCTGTCCCTTTTATTGGTAGAAAGGAAAATATACATTATGTTTGCTATGTGTTCATTTTTAAAGTCTTGTTTTTTCTCTCTCTACTTCCTTCTTCCTAACTTACCCTCTGCTATTCCTCTCTCTCTCCTCCCTTCTTCCTCCATCTTTCTCTTTCTTACTCTCTTTCACTCCAACCTTTCTCTTTTTTCCCTTACCCTTTCCCCTTCCTCCCTCTCTCTCTCTCTCTCTTGCCCTCTCTCCTTCCACCCTCTCTTTCTTACCCCTCTTTTTTTCCCTTGCACCTCCCCCCCCTTCTCTCGCTCACCCACTCACATTCCTCCTCTCTTTTTCTTCCTCTCTCTTTTTTCTTTCCCTCTCTTACCCGACCCCCTGCCTCCTGCTTTTTCTTCCTCTATCTCTCTCTTGCACTCTCTCTCTCTCTCCACCATCTCTTTTTTGCCCCTTATTTTTCCCTTGCCCCTCTCCTCCCTCTTTTTCCTTCCTCTTTCTCTTACCCTCTCCCTTTCTGTCTTCCTCTCTCTTGCCTCCTCTCCTCCCTTCCCCCTTTTCTCCTATCTTTGCCTCCCTGTCTCTTACCCTCTTCTCTGCCTTTTTGTCTTCCTCTAGCTCTGTTCCCCTCTCCCTTTCCTCCCTATCTGTCTTCCTCTATCTCTTCTCTCCCTCTCCCCCTCCCTCTCTCTCCCCCTCTCTCTCTCTCCCGCTCTCTCTCTCT
>NW_017307032.1:169020-185275 GCF_000935625.1 Nanorana parkeri
CTCTCTCTCTCTCTCTCTCTCTGTCTCTCTCTCTCTCTCTCTCTCTCTTTCGCTCTCTCTCTCTCTCTCTCTCTCTCCCTCTCTCTCTCTCTCTCTTTCGCCCTCTCTCTCTCTCTCTCTTTCGCCCTCTCTCTCTCTCTCTCTCTTTCGCCCTCTCTCTCTCTTTCTCTCTCTCTCTCTCTCTCTCTCTCTCTCTCTCTCTCTCTCTCTCTCCCTCTCTCTCTCTCTCTCTCTCTCTCTTTTGCTCCCTGTCTCTCTTGCCCTCTCCCCTTCCTCCCTCCATGTCTTCCTCTATCTTTTGCCCCCTGCCCTTCCACCCTCTCTCTTTCTCTGGCTATCCCTCCATCTCTTGCCCTCTTCTATATCAATGAATGTCATGTAGTGTTATTCTGAATTAGGCTTGCAGTGGGCGTGCCTTCTTTAAAAAAAAAAAAGGAATAAAACTTTTTGTGAGTGAAACATGGGGATTGCCATTGCAGTCGTGTCGAACACTGAGTCACCAACCCAGGCAGGATCAACACGTATTTTTGAACAGATATAATAAACAACAGGCCAGAAGGGAGCAAATAAGAAAAGTACATGGTTAGGGTTTACCTGCAATTTAATCTGACTTCCCTGATCTGCATAGTTGTTTTAGGTCAGCCAGGCAACTAGCATTTTCATAATGGGGCATGCAGTGGCTACACACATACTTTAGGCTGTGGAGGGTCTTGGATGGACTTACTGGAGAGAAGAATCATCATCACAAGTGCCCGACGGTTCACCTATTGCCTGTATAGCAGGCAGGATTCGGGGCAATAGCAGAACTGCAGTCTGTGAATGGTGTTGCCGCACTTCTCGAGTTATGCAGACACATACCATAGCGCAGCAGGGGAAGGAGGCTCCCAGCAGTGTGTGCGTTCGATTACAGATCTTTTGGCACATAAAGCAGATCTTCTGTACATATGGCAGCTGTGTATTTAGGTGTTTGGAAGGAGCTGCCTCTTCATACATCACACACACAGGCTTTGTCAGTGTTTTCATGCTATAATACCCCATTACCCTGGCTGCAAAGGGAAACATTTTAATCAAGTGCAGAAAAATGTTAATTTCCATGGGAAGCGCCGAAATATTTTTGCCGGTTTTAGCCAAGGAAAATCTCTGTGACTGAAGACGTGGATGTGCAAAGCAAGGCAGGTCAGCCGTGGACCTGCGAGACCAGCGCTATGTGTAAACACATAGTAAATCTTGCACTGTAAAGGTCAACGGCGTGTAAGCGTTGCACAGATGTGTAAGGCGGGAAGAAAGGTGTTCTTATAATACAGAGCAAACATGGGATTCCTTTTGTCATTTTGTTCTGTAAAAGAAATACAAAAGCTTGAAATTTGATATTATAATATTATTATTAATATAATATTTTAACTGTACACATCAGCCATTCCCAACCCTTTTTAAAGCTACAATTCAGGGCAAAGGGGTCACTTAGCTCTCCCCTAGCAGCATATACTATCCTTGCTACCCCACTATATTGTTCAGCAGGTGGAGCCAAGGAAAGAAAGGCCTTTGGAAGATCCAAACCGATTTGTCAAAGCTTACATGGGGCTATAGACACCTTTCTCTCACCCGTGTGACCATGCTGGGCCAATCACAAGGCACTATCACATGGGAGGAGGGGGGGTATAAGTCACACCCATACCCAGAGGTGTCGGGTATTTAAGTTCGCTCACAATGGCTGAATGGGGCAGAAAAGGAGAGAAGGGGGAGTTAAAGTGGAATCAAATTCTTCTGTCCCTACTTTGCCTCCAGCGTTGTGATGTTCCCATTTTCCCAAATCTTCTTCCAGGTTCAGCATCTTTAGCCATTCTCATGCCCCAGCCTTCTTTTTTTTTTAACTTTGCATACAGTGGGGAAGGATTAGATCCTCTGTAAGGTTTAATTTGCTGAGTGTGCCTGCTGGGGGGATTGTCTACCTTCTAATGTGGCCCTCCACCAGGGCTGAAGTTGGGGAGCAATACTTGAGTGAGTTCTAACGCCCCCTCCCCAACATACATGCACACACTAAGACCAAAATCAGTTTCCTCTGGTGTTCATTTTTTGAACTCAACTTGCATTTTTAATGACTTTCTGGTATTTTCACCGCAACAACTTCTATTTTCCATCCTGGCCTGTGATGTTCCGCCACGCCTTTTCTCATCACCGATTGATGATATTAAGCTGGTTGATTTGGGGGGTTATTTATAGATCTGCTGATTGTTCTATGATGTCTACATCGCCATTCCTAGAAATATGAATGTCTTCAAGTCCTTCCTTGTGTCTTACCACCCTGGAGGGATCACACACACACCATCTTCCTACAATGAGCTTTATATTGTCCAGAAAGCCTCCTCTGCGCTTTGTTCCAGGCCCTGGCTTCCATTTCGGAGCAGAGAGAAGGCGCTTTGTGCCAGTGTTCTGGCTGCCTCTCGCCGTGCAGCGGCGGAGGGAAAGATCAGAGGCCTGAGTGAGGGCCAGCACAATTTGAGCGTATCTGTGAAATGAGGCACTGGCTTGGATTACACAAGAGAAAGGAGACGTCTGCCAGATCTCCCATCTGGTGTCAAGGTGCTGAATGGAAGTTCCTCCGTGTACAGTGAGGACAGGAGTCCACAGGGCAGGAAAACTACACATTGTGAAAAATAGATAGAACTCACGACTGCATGGGAAAACATTTAAAGCGGTACTCCCGGCACAAAAACTTACGTTTAAATATATTCCTCAATAGCCAAAAAGAATATACTGTATATCTGGTTGTATGCCTTTGCAAACATAGATATCATCTTGTAAATGTAGTAGTGGCATCACCACTGTGCTGTACAGAGAGCAGAGCTGTGGGAGGGGCCCAGCAGGCTCTTCCCACTACAGGCTGCCTGCCGAAAGTACAGAAGGGGCGGAGACAAGACCAGTCACCCTGCACAAGGAGAAAGCAGCAGTAAATAGTCTGTATTATGGGAGGCTCCAGAGGAAAAAGTGGATTACTGCACAAAGATTGAAAGAGTATACCGAGGTTCACGGAAGAATACACATGACTCTTGTATTTAGACAAATGTTTGCTTATCGCAATGTTCATCTTTAAAGTACATGTAAACCCTAATCGAATGACATTCACACATAGGCATACACTGGATGAGATTGAAAAAAGACACAGGTCCATCAAGTTCAATGTGTGTGTGTGATCCAGAGAAAGGCCAGATACAACCCCCACAAACATAGCATTTAGTTTGCTAAAGCACTGTGTATCATATTTTATTTATTCCAGGTATTTATATGCAACTCTTTACACACTGCACATTCACATGAGTCCCTGCCCCCAAGAAGCTTACAATCAGGGCTGATTTACGCAGGAGCCAATTAACCTTCCTGCATGTCTTTAGAATGTAGGAGTACCTGGAGGAAACACAGGGAGAACATGCAAATTCCTTGCAGATAGTGCCCTGATCAGGATTAGGGATGAGCCGAGTGTTCGATTCGAACATGAGTTTGAATCGAACATCGGCAGTTTGAGCGCTCGCCGAACGCCAAACATTATGGGATGTTCGCGGTTTGTTTGACCGCGGACATTCCGTAATGTAAAATGCCCACTGAAGCTCTGATTTGTTAAAGTCTTGCATCTGACCACAGGTCAGGTGCAAGACTTTGCCCAATCAGGGCTCAGCAGAGGAGGGGCCTGAAGGAGAAAGTTCTCTATCAGGTCCCCCCATGCTGATTGACAGCAGGCAGTGGGCAGGTGCAATAGCCAGCTTGCTATTGGCTATTGCATTTTACAATATCCAATAGCAGGATGGGTATGGCTCCCAGCCTGCAATGAAGAGGAGGCAGGGGGGCGCGGCAGAGGAGCCGCCGCCGGATTGGAGAAGAAGCGGACGGACCAGGGGGCCGGGACAGCAGTGGAGGTACGGGGGGCAGTGAAGGCATGCAGTGGTCTGTGTCCCCGCTGTCTCCACCAACACAGGCGCGGAGAGCAGCGGGGATTTGAAGTGACACAGGCCGCTGGAGCCACAGTTCTCCTAAATGTACCGGCTGCTGCCGGTACATTTAGGAGAACTGTGGACCCCGTTCGACCCCCATTCACTTGCATTGAGTTCGAGTTCGTATTCAAACTTTTCGTCCGTTTAAATACGAACTGAACACGGGGGTGTTTGGCTCATCATTAATCAGGATTTGAACTAGGGACCCCCAGTGCTGCAAGGAAGACATGCTAACCACTCAGGCACTCTGGTGCCCCCGTAAACGGCTGCCATAATTTGTAGTGAGGGGATAATTCCCCATAGGTCACACAGATGGCATATATGCTATATATGAACATAGGAAAACGTTTTTTTCTGGAGTTAGGCTTTAAAGCAACTATGCAGCGTGTCATTGACAGAACAAAGGAGGGATTGGCAGCACGGGGAATGAAGACATTGTACAATGGCTGCTATAAAAACATAAGTTTTGACTTCTTTTCCACTTTGAAGTAGCTAAAGCCAGTCACTATTTATTAAACGTTCATATAATCCCTAAACATGTTCATTCTATAGACATTTTTATATATTTTTTTTATTCTTTATGATGGCCCACGTTATAAAACAATCAGCAGCTCAAACTTTGACTATTACAAAGTGATATAACAGGTAACTATTATGGACCAGTAATGTCCTCGGGTCATTGCAATTGTGAGCCTTGTGGGTGGTGGACTACCACCAAAGATATAGTCACCTGGAGGTGTAAAACAGATTGAGCAACAGAAGGTGGTAGGAAAAGGCCACTTCACTCCAGCCGTGGTTTGGAGACCACTAGAGATAAGAAGGGGAAGGAAGGGGGTGGCAGCTGTTGGGAGGAAGTCGGGGTCAGTAGGGACTTGGGGTGGGGGTGTGAAACAAGGCAGGGGCAGCTCCTTGTGGAGTCCATGAATCCAGTTTGTTTTAGACATGTTTAAAATGTATAAATCTGAAGCTTTCAGTAAAATAATACCTGGTGATCCTGCCATAAAAGTCTGTGCAGGCACTTCCTGTTATAGGGTGACAACACTCTCCCTCCCAGTTGTGTTGATAAGCTGATTCTCTAATTGCTCTTTTTAGAGTGCTGCCACATTTTAAACTCTGTTACCTTCCTGTGTGTGTGTGTCAGTCAGTGAGTGTCACCGACATTTCCTAAAGATCACACTTGTTACAGCAGATACTGCAAAGGGTGCATGTATCTGACAAAACACGTGACAGCTATGTGTGAAAAGGCTTAACGTTGTAATCCACCGACCTCAGAGACGATCATTGTCAGTCTGCTGGCACTTAGATTGTTGTCCTGCGAGCTGAAAACCTCTGTGCAGGGTGAGGTAAATATTACTGTTGTCCTGAACACACACGGACACCTTGTTCCAGGCCACTGTTTAGGATGGTTGTGAATTAAAACATGATGCATAGAGCTGCAGCTAACGATTATTTTCAAAATCGATTAGTTAGCCGATTATTGAGTTCGATTAATCGGTTAATCGGATAAACAATAAAATAACGTTTAAAAAATGGCTCCACACCAATTTTCTGCCTATATCTAGCCAAACATATTACGATTGCCCATCCACTGTGTACACACGGCCCACACTTGAAGTGCCCACTAGTAGGCCCTTTTTTGTGAGCAGTCATGCCCAGAGCACGCTCACTATCTGGTGCAATCCTAACCATTGGAGTACAGTGGTACCTCGGTTCACAAATGCTTCTGTTCGCGAACAATTCGGTTTTGCGAACAGCACGTTTGGCAAAATTTTGCTTCCGTTCGCAAACTCCGCATCGGGTGACGAACACAATGGCAGCCATCTTCTCTGCTCTGACACATGGTCGTGGCTTCCTCTAGTCGAGATCGCGGTCTGATCACAGTTTGATTTGGTTTGTGACCAATTCAGTTTGCGACCAGAATCGGGGAACAAATTAAGTTCGTGAACCGAGGTACCACTGTATGTTCCAGTAATGTGCAGGAGCATGGTCTCATGGGATTCGGGATAATCCGCACTCCCAGGATTCTGCGATGAGGCCCAGTCACGTCGCACTCACCAGGACGGGTATGTTAGATGCTTCATGTATAGTATTTTTGAACATTTTTCTCCCAGTGTTTTTGTTTATAGTTTTTTTTTGTTGGTGGGGATTGGACGGCAACATAAATGGACCTTTCTTTTTCACTGCAAGGTTTGTATTCATTTTTAAAGAAATCATTCAAGAGACTGCACACAATGCACAAGACATGACTGATGCAATTCATCCATTGAAGTGAGTAGCACACATGTATTGGCTATAAATAAGAATATGTCATAGATGAGAAGCTTGTGTTGGAAACCTCCTACTTATGGCCTGTGAGGTCACTGTGGCTTGTAGAGGCTTTAGTCACGGAGCCGGGACAGTGTACATGGGTGATGTCAGCCGCTAGTTTAGCCTACACAGAGAGCATGGAATGTTCCACTTGCACGGGGGTCACAGATAATAATATCACTTTGTCCAGAAATTTCTCTTGTGGTTGACAAGTTCTCATGTCCCTCATATAACTCATCCTTCTTTTTAGGATCATGCCACTATAAATAAAACAGTTTTGGTTTACATACTACATTTACCGTGTTACATAATTCCCATCCTGCAGTTGTAGAAAATAAAAGTGGAATGGACAAATATAGAAGCGGAAGTAATGTTACTATTTTTTTCTTTCAAACAAATCTTATTTGATTTTTTCATATAAAACTTCAAAAGAAAATGAAACAAACATACTATCAGCAGGTTACATAAGGGTGCATATCCGTATCTATTATACATCATACAGGTAAGATGCTTCCGGGTACCTGTGCTGTCCGTTCCCCTGTTGAACAACTGCATATCAGGCACAAACCCTGTGGAATTACTGGCTCTATTAGGAGCTGAAGCTAGACCGAGAATCTTGCAGGTAGTAGGTAAGGTAATCCTGCGCCAGTCGCAAACTCCCCAGAGCATTCGACACATCTGCCTCTAAATACCATTTAGTATATCTAAAGGGCTTAACCAGTTGGGTTATTTCCATTACCGTTAAAGTTTTCACAATTAAATGTTTCCATCTCTTGAAGAAGGATGAGGCCTGTTTATCTTTGTGCATTTCGGCCTCTAGTCTTTCCTTGGCCATTAACGCCGTCAAGTCCTTGAGGATTTCCTGTACCTTGGGGGCTGATGGAGCGTTCCAGTGTCTCATGAGACATGTTACTTTTTTGTTAAAAAAGTGCTGATGGGCTTTGTAAGTCTTATCTGTCATAAAGGCTTCTATCTGCCTCTTGGCACTTTTTTCTGTTGGCGTACAATAAGCCGCGCATGTGCTGTTCAGTGTACAGTCTTGGCGTGATTCCGTGCCATGACGAAGTAACTCCCCGTGTGCAGGTGTGTGAACAGCGACACACCCTGGCCAGCCAATCGAGAAGATTGGTAGAAGATGGAAGTGATGGCCTCTTACTACTAACTAAACCGGAAGTCAGGTCGTTGGAGATCTCGAGGAGTTGGAGTTTTCGACAGAACACCGGACCACTATGTTGTGGGGCAGGAGGGGGCGTGGAGGTCCATTGAAGAGAATGGGTGTGGTCTGGTTCAAACAAAATAGTACTTGCAGCATTTTGTTTGGACTGGACCAGACCACAGGCATTGATGTGCCTTACATTCCCATGTGGCCGATCGCATTGCGGCCAGAAGGCATGGCTATGGTGCCATTCACTTTAATGGACCGCCACGCCCCCTCCTGCCCCACAACATAGTGAGCCTGGTGTGAATGAGACCTCAGATGAGGAGGGGGGTAATTAGTAGTCTTATGACACTTCCTGTCTTGGGGTGACAGCACTGTTCCTCCACTCATCCAGTAGAATGAGGGAGTGTTGTCACCCTAAAACAGAAAGTGTGTTACTGGTAGGATCACCAAGTGAAAATAGAGCAAAAAGGCCTAAAAATGAAAAAGAATGCAGCCACCACATGTGAGGATGGGATGCTGCAATATATTACATTTCTGTTCTTGGGTTTGAACAACACTGAGAAGACATAAACAGAGAGAGGTTTTGCTTGCTGGTATTTAGAACATAGCAAAAGAAAGTTTGCATTTTTTTTCCATTTCCTAGAAACAGCTTCCACAGCCCAGGACGGTCTCCCTGCCCCCTTAGCAATGTTGGATTTCTTTAGGGGAGAAGGGAATGGGTTAGCAAACCACTTGAGGAAATCCCCGGCTAAATGGCGAGCGGTTTTATAGAGATTAACAGCAATGTTTTTACTCTAAATTGTTTATAAAATGACTCACCACCAAAAATCTGAAATGTGCTCGACAATAACTGTTCTGCTCCGATTTGCTGGATATAGCTGAGAGCTTTCACCTGGGGAGATTTATAAAAGGGAATTTAATTAAAAAATCCCCAACCAATTGTAGCACAAAGGGGTCCCCAACACACAGCTCCTGGAATCTCCACTTCCACTACTTGGGGAAATATATTCAAAGGAAGACCTCAGACAGGATTCCAACAGAACCTCTTCCCCCAATGTTTGGATGAGTGAGGACCCCATAGAGAAGGTAGCTGTATGTGGAGAACACTTTCATCTGAACAGTGCCAGGACAAGTTCCTTAAGTGCCCAAGGTGAAAGGGCCAACGTGTGCCCCCCTTCCCTGTGAACACTTCAGGAACATCAGGTGCAAGTTCTGATCTTTTGGTGTCCTCTTCCTAGTGAAGCTGCATCTTCTATCTCCCCTTCAACCTGGTCCCGAATCTGGAGGTCCGGCCCAATGTTGTTCTTTATTTTAAAATGGAAATATATTCAAAGGAAAACCTTAGACGTGATTCTAACAGAACCTCTTCCCCCAATGTTTGGACAAGTTAGGACAACATAGAGAAGGTAGCGGGATATGGAGAACGCTTTAAGCTGGACAGTGCCAGGACCAGTTCCTTTAGTGTCCAAGGTGAAAGGGCCAATGTGCACCCCCCTTCCCCATGGGCGCTGAGCTACTTCAGGAGCATGAGGTGCAAGTTCTGATCTTTTGGTGTCCCTTTCCTACTGAACCTGCCTCTTCTGTCTCCCCTTCAACCTGGCCCCGATTCTGGAGGTCCGCCCCAATGTTGTTCTTTATTTTAAAATAGAGTCCTAAAGTTCAATACCAGCTGGTGAGTTAAAGAAGAACTCTGGGATTTACCCTTGCAGTGGGGTTACCCCCCCCCCCAAACTCCAAGTTATAATTGTCTTGGGGGCGTAAATAAAGAAGATATACTCTCCTGATCCTCGGTCCGCTCACCTCTCTTCCCCTCTGATCTGGCTGTGGATTATCCCTCGGTGTCCTCATGTCTAATGTCAGTCAATGGATCTGTATTAGATGTGATGATGTCAGTGGCCCTTAGACAGCCAGAGGCTGTAGGAACCGGTCTAGCAGCCCGGGAGGACGAAGAATCGGGTGAGTATAAGTTCTTTATTTGAGCACCCCACTAGACAAAATGAGCAGTTAACCCTTGCAGTGCAGGGGTTGCCCCACCAAAAGAGAAAGTTTTGTAAGTCCTGGATTTACTCTTTAAGGTACAGACATCCATTCCACTGAGAGTCTTCAGCTGTCAATGGTCTGTGCTGGGCTTCTGGTATATCCCTGTGCCTTTAAAGAGAAGACTACCTCCAGCCATACCTACACTCAGTGTATCCAATGCAATATATCCATTGCTAGGTGTTAGTATTCCAACAAAAACCTTTGTTGTTAAAGTGAATTGCAAGACAATGTAATTTTTGCAGTCGTGTGCTGGGAAATGTTTCTGTTTGTCCTCCCTACCCCCAGCCTGTGACTGGACAGTGAAGGAGAAGCATTAGACAGATGCTCTTTGTTGACACATGAGCACTGGAGCACAGCTGATTTGGACTTTGTGCTGCTTCTCAGTTGCTCAGACTGAGCCCTGCTATATGGGGACTGCAAGAGGCTGATACCAGGTCAAATTCAGATACTTACACTGCTCACGGTAAAATAAATTAATACATATAATGATGTATTAATGAATACAGAGTTGCTATCATTTCCTATCTGCCTGGAGTTCAGCATTTTTTTCACAAGTGTTAGTTTTTTAACCTATCGGAAGCAGAACAAAAACATTTGCGGAAGCGTTCGATCACTCAGCGTCAGTTTTCTATTTGTTCTAAATGTGTTCAATGAGAACCAACACCGAGCTGTGCCACCCGTGCAGAATGTAATTTGGATGTGGAAAGCGGCATCTTTTAAGGCCGACTTCCGAATCTTATTGGCTTTGATCACAAAGCTGAAATGCTGAAAAGCTCGGCGTTGGCACTGTATGGATGCTCTGGCTGTTTCCTATTACTGAACCTGGTCTCTGCAGGCCGATCCCCTGGGACTATTTTGGAATTTTGTGTATAATGTAAATGT
Source organism: Nanorana parkeri (assembly GCF_000935625.1). NCBI lineage: Eukaryota > Metazoa > Chordata > Amphibia > Anura > Dicroglossidae > Nanorana > Nanorana parkeri. Next base: position 179,395 of record NW_017307032.1, read on the forward strand.
TTATTTCTTTTTACAAGCTCTCTCTCCCTAATGCAACCGTGTTCAAAGCAATAGAATACAAATTGTCTACTAAAGGAGACAAACGTCGAACATATGTTGTCCAGGCCAGAGGTGCCCAACCTTCCTTTACTCAGCACATTGGCTTAGTTGGTAGTAGACATGTGCATTCGGATTTGGACAGACCTGCAAATCAACGAAATACAGTCGATTCGGCGGTTCGTCTGAATCGTAAATAATTAATTTATTATATGCCCGAATATATCAATTCGTTTTCGGAATGTGCGGCGGCAATACTGGCCGCCAGCACGTTCTACGCATGCCCGCCGCCATCTTCGAGGCAGAGTGCATGACTTCTCATGACACCGCGTGTGCACAGCATTAGGTGACGTCATACGCAGAATGAGTGGAGGCACAGAACACGCTAATGGCTGATATGGCCACCACTCGTTCTGCAGTTTCATTGTGTGGTTTCGGATTCGCAGGGTCATTGCCTCCGAATTCAAAACAGCATAAAAATGTGTTTCCTTTGACGAAACGAATGAAAATGTTTTTCATTTTCATTTGTTTCGTCCAAAACAAACTTTTTTGCCCTGCACATGTCTAGTTTGTTGCACTTCTTCCCGGGTTCCCAGTTCGAATCCCGGTCAGGACACTATCTGCATGGAGTTTGCATGTTCCCCCTGTGGTCGAGTGGGTTTCCTCCGGGTACTCTGGTGGACTCCCACACTCCAAAGACATGTTGACTGGTCAAATGGCTCTAAATTGACCCTAGTATGTGTAAGCAAGTGATAAAGTGAACTTAGATCAGGATGGACAAATTCCAACCCTCCAGCTGTGGTGAATCGACAAATCCCATCATGCACCTGTCTCAGGGAGTCATATCTGTGGCTGTGAGAATTTTTCAATGCCTTATGGGACTTGTAGTTCTACAACAGCTGGAGGGCCAGAGTCTGCCTTAGATTATAAGCTCCTTGAGGGCGGAGACTTACAGTATGTGAATATGCAGTATGCAGCGCTGCATAAATTGATGGTGCTATATAAATACCAATAATAAATAAAAGAAAATCCTCAAGATCTAGTAAGCACCTCCCACCTTGCAGTACTGGGGAACCCGGTTCAAATCCCAACCAGGGCCCTATGTGTATTCAGCTTGCATGTTGTCCCTGTGCTTGTGTGGGTTTCCTCCGGGTACTCTCGTTTCCTCCCACGCTCCATGCTGGTAGGTTAATTGGCTCCTGTCTAAATTGGCCCTTGTATGTGTGCATGTGAGATAGGGACCTTAGATTGTAAGCTCATTGAAGGCAGGGACTGATGTGAATGGGCAGTATGTAAAAACAATGTGTGAATCATTGGTGCTATATAAACACATGTAATAAAAATGAAATCAATGCAACTAATGCAAATACCTGAATCTCTCTTTGTATCGGCCTTTTGCAATCCCTACACAGCAGCACTCAGGCTGGGAGGAGGGGCAGCACTAGTAGCCAAGTGAGCAGAGGGATGAGCATATCAGTCTGCTGCTGAGTCTAAAGTCTTCATTCATAGACTGGGTAATGGGGACATGACCTTGCTATATTGTTTAATTGCAGTAAAGAATAGGCTGGTCTGCCTGTGCTGTGTGATGGGGCTGTGCAAATCTCAGGACTGGATGACCAGAAATGCAAATTCTTTGGCAGGTCAAACAGCTCCCATATATGTCCATCTATTGAGTCTTTAATCTGTCTGACTGGAGGTTAGTTTTAAAGAAGGCAGTGCTGTACTTTGCTGTGTTTTCTACAGAAGGCTTTTGTGTGCCCTCCTCAATATATACTAACCAGTTATCCTGTTTTCATACAACAGAATGTTCTCCTGGGTTCCGGCACTTTGCATGCTGGGTAGTTACTGACAGATTTACAATTTTCATATCAAATTTCTCCTAAACAAGGAAAAGGTTTACAAGATGGAAGCTTTGTAATTGCTCATGTAAATACATCTAGCACAGGCTGAGTCTCCTTGTTGTTTGCTTAAGGCATCAGCTTGTAGTATCTGTTCTTATCAGTTCATGGAGGGAGAACGGTGTCATCTCTGGAGGAGGAGATGGCAGATTAGTATTCTTACGGAAGAAGAATGGTGTTGTCCTTGAACAACAGTAGTAGTTCAAGGACAACAGTAGTCTAGTATTCGGTGGGGCTCTGGGGGAGAACAGTGCTGTTTTTGGATCCAGAGATGCCAGTCTAGTATTCGCCAGAGTTATAGTTGGGTACTGGGGTGGTTTCCTTTTCCTCCTGGGTTGATTCTGGCCTGGTTATGCCGGGCTTGTCGCCTTGTCCCCAGTTTTAGGCAGGAATCCCTCTAGTACTTATCCCTTTTGGTAGGAATGGGGCTGCATTTATCTAGCCATGGGCTGGAAGCGCAAGGAGCTCCCGGTGATGTGCCCCCTGGGGTTGGCATCCCAGGGGTGCCAGAGAAACACAGTAGGTGTGGAACTCCACAGGTGCGGCACCTGGCACTAGGTCACATCACCATTATGCTTTTCTTGCACACGCCTCCTAAGCATGCCTTCTGGCTAATTTTTATACCGGCCGCAAGGCCTACCATGTACCGCACATGGCACTTTTTATTTATTGATAGCACTTATTTATGCTTTATTATTAAGTATTTTTCACTCCACAGAGATGGAGGGTGCCAGTTTTTGCAGGGGGCCTGCCCTGATGTCGGGGAAGGATCTGTGGCCTTAACGGGTCTTTTTCCTTCCCCCCACTCAGGGGTCTCTTTTTTTCGGGAGAGCCCCTACCTAGTACTTGGTGGACCGAATTTGGCTGGTCGCCAAGGATCGGGGTCCCTCTGGCCTAACGATTAGGTGGATTAGAGTGCCTTGCTCCTGTCAGGAGTCTTGCACCCCCCGGGGGGTTCAGGGTTGATGCGGCCCTCTTTTTTTGGAATAGGACCAAGCACCCTTATGCACTTTTTTGTGTGCGGTGATTTTACTGATCTCTTTTTTTATTCATAGGGGTTTATTTCACAATGCACGCAGCGCGGAGCAATCAGCTTGATGAGCCGGTTCATATTCACTCAGTGGGGGTTTGCTGAAAATTCCTTGTTGTGTTGTTTGGGATTCTATAGTAATTTCCTTCATTTTTAGATCACTCTTACACTAGGACACATGCATCACATTGTGGAAATCCCTTAGCAGCTGTTGGAGGACTCTGAATCTGAATATTATTTCCGAAACTGAACCCAAGCTGCTTGGCAGATCACCAGGGACATGTAATGGGATAGAGAATCATAACCTCTGCACAGCTACAGCTTTTGACCTTCTTCTGCTTGGATGAAAAGGGAAAGGCTGGTGTTAGGGTTCCCATTGAGGTTAGCTACATTTAAAGGCCCATGGGTGGGATCATGAGCTTTAAATGGTTACAATTAGGGATGCACCGATACCTATACTAGTGTTGGTATCGGTGCTGATACAGAGTATTTTTTGCAGTTCCCGTACTATTTGGCTTGCTCGATGCTGATTGGCTGGGAAGCCGATCAGCATGAAGCCGGCTTCCCAGCCAATCAGGAAGCCGGGTCATTACTCGCTGCCCGGCTTTCTCATTGCCCAGGAAGCCGGCTCCATGCTGATTGACTTGGAAGCTGGTTTCCCATCCAAGCAGCGTCGAGCCGGCCAAACATGGAGCCAGCTTCCCGAGAAAATCAGGAAGCCGGGCGGCGTGTCATAACCCACTGCCCAGCTTCCTGATTGTCTGGGAAGCCGGCTCCATGCCAGTGGAAGCACCGGTATTGGTACCCAGTATCGGCGAGTAGCGACAGCAAAATATCAGTACTCGATACCGAAAAACCAGTATCGGGGCATCCCTAGTTACATGGTTGGTTAGTGTTGAAAAGCTGGAGCTTTAGTATTTCGACATTGGAAAAGGAAACAGAAGTGGGTTGTTTTAAATATTAAACCAAGTCAATAAAGGTAAACCTCTTTATAATGTCTATTTCTTCAGGATGGACACAATCACTATTTCAATTTAATGTGACCCTATCACTGAAAAAATAATTAATAAAAAAAGCCTGTCCCTGAGCAAAGCTGGCCAAAGCATCCAATATAAAATACTATGTCCTTTAGTTTGGATTACGGTACACATTCGCCGTGACCAAGTTTCGATAAGCTTATGCAATGTCACAACATTTATTTCCATCCAGAGTTGTATTAATTTTTCTCCAAGATCTTGTAGTGATGATGGGAGAGTCAGACCTCTGTGTAAAGTCTTTTCTAGAAGATCCCAAAGATTCTCAATGGGGTTAAGGTCTGGACTCTGTGGTGGCCAATCCATGTGTGACAATGATGTCTCATGCTCCCTGAACCACTCTTTCACAATTTGAGCCCGATGAATCCTGGCATTGTCATGTTGGAAGAGAGTAAGAGAGTGTAGGATAGAGTAAGAGGGTGAGTTCAGGATAGTCCATCTATAGCGGTCTGTACACTCATGTGGGGGAGAAGGGGTGTGAACAATCCAGGCCTACTATGCTGTTGACACTAGGAAGGCCACACTGTGAATATTTCTGTTGAGCCATTGTTTAGGTAAGTATGCCCTATTAGAACTATACTCGGCCCAGGGTACAGCTAAGGCTAGGGATCTGAACTCTGGGCAAACAGCCCAAACATGACGGCTGTTTACCTGCCAAATGATTTGTACTTCTGTCACACAGCACAACCAGGTGGATGATACCATTTGCAGCTAAAAAATACAGTGGGTCACCCTCAGGCTGTTGATTGGACAGTGAAACAGACTCCTGGTCCTCCCGCTTTCTCTCTCTCTCATGCTTCTGTATAGGCAATTGCCAGTGGCTGATAATGGTCCAATGCATTTAAAAATGGAATGATGTATTAATGGATATAGAACAGTATATATAGAAAAACGGGGACAAGAAAACTTTTATAAAAAGTATAAATAATATCGACTAAACGAAATAGCTTTAAAATTAAAAATAACTTCAAATGTTATCCCATCAAATATAAATGTTAGTGCTCATAACAGCATATTATATTGTGTTTTCTGTGATTGACTTATATGTGATGTGATAACTTACAGTAAATTAATGATATATGGATATGAAGTTTGTTTATAGAGATCTGAGATCTGGCCTCTGTTTGATACGTGAATTTATGACTATTGTTAAACAATATGTACAGACCACATCTATTATACACCAGCCATCACCTCTTATTCCTGGTCCTGAAGATATGGTGTGATCTGAACTGATCCTTTACATGTTATACACATTTGTGTATATTGCTTTTAACATTTTACGTTTTTTAACATTTTTTAATAACATTTATACTTTTGATGTCAACATCTTGGATGCTATAATTAAAGTCCCCTTTTTGTATGCATACTGTTCATCTATTTATATGGAATGATAGAATGATAGAATTCCAAGAATACTTAAACTGTGTGCTTGTGTTGTGTCCGTTCCTCAGTTGTTTACATATTGAATGCAGAGTTTAGTTATTTTGTGTCTTTTATATCTGCGTGGAGTTCAGTTTAATCTGTCAGCTGTTGTTAGTAAAGTGAAGACTTACTGTACTGTGCACTATATAAATTAAATAGAATAGGTAGGTACCCATGCTGCTGGAGACATGTGCAGATATCTCCTTCTTCTGACCCTCTTCTGTGACCTTATTTAGGGACAGATCGCCGCTCACTCACCGTCCATGATACTTTCCCAGTGTAATATTTGGAAAATGAGCAGCACAGCATTCCAAAACATTTCATCATTTTCTCTAATGTTATTTATGAAGCATGTAACAATTTACAATGTCTGCAGCAGATCTCATTTGTCTTCATTAACAGGAAAATAAAATAGTTTTGGGACTATTTTAGTTTGTAAACGGAAGTTTATATATATA
>NW_017307032.1:185292-187807 GCF_000935625.1 Nanorana parkeri
GTCTATAGGTATACAATCTTTGTATTACAAATCAACATTTAATACATGTCGGAGGATTTCCAGGATACTATGGGATAGCTAAAGAGAAATTACAGTAACAGGTTAAAGCTTATATGATAATTTAGTGATTGGATTAACATTAATTTCACTTCACTTTTTTTTTTAATCACAGAAATCGGGAGCCCCATGTTGGGCCTATCTGGTCCTCCACCATCTAGCTAAAACCTTTTGTCTGGAATCACATGCTCTCTCCTGCAGTCATGAAGGGTAAAGACATTTCCAGGCGTTCCTTGTATTATGGCTACCTGCGTACTAAAGCAAATGTGCGTTTTGCAGGCTCAAGGATCCTCCAGCACTCATTTTTTTATCCATTGGGTTTTGCTTTTCTCATCATCTTCTGTTCATTGTAGAGATAACTTTAACTCATACAGCATGTGTTTTGAGGAATGATGCTTTGGAAAGGTAAAAACTATTGTGTATCAGACCAAGTGGAAAAAAAATGTTTTTTGCCTCTTGCTATTGGCTATGAACAGACTAACTGGCCTGATAGAGTGTTGACAAAAATCCATTTGGGACTGATACGATGGTTTATATAACCCAATTACAGTCATTTGAAACCTCTTGTCTTTGTATTAGTGGTTATTGTTAGCTTGCTGTCATTCAGTCTGTAAAAATATTTTTCATTAGCACACAAGAAAGATAAATGGGCAGAATTGTACTGACCTGGCTGGCAAGATTAGGGTGATATGTGAAACATCGTAAAGGAGGCGCTTTTAACTTATATCTCAGCAGAACACCATGATCACACATTGCATTAAAATAAATCTAGAATTTAGCTGCACCTGCATCACCAAACTAATCAGCAATGCCGGGATAAGTTAATTCAGTGGCCAGAGTGAAGATGCCAAACTGGGCCCCCCTCAGGGTAGACATCAAAGGGGGTACGGTCGATACTCATGTAAGGGGCCCAGGGCAGCCTGGGGGGCCCGCCCGGGACCCTTACATGAGTATCAGCTGACGGTGAAGAGCGAGGAGGCGGACGGGCCCCTGCAGCGGCGGCGGAGGCCTGGCCCTAGCAGCACAGGGCCCCAGCATTGCCGCTCTAGCGGCTTCGAGACAAGCTGGGGCCCCATCAGCAACGCTGCTCGTGACGTCACTTCGGGCCAGTCCGGCGGCAGAGGAGGCCTGGTGTGCAGGTAAGAGGAGCTAGGAAGGAGGGGGGCAGGGGGGTGCAGCCCTGACCAGCCCACCTTAGAATCCCTTCAGAGCCCACTATAGACAGTCTCAGATGGGCTGTGCAGCATCTATGGTGTGGTCTGCAGGGTCACTCTCAGGTGAGTCCAGCATGTCACTAAGCCCTGAGTCCAGCGCGTCACTAAGCCCTGAGTCCAGCGCGTCACTAAGCCCTGCGTCCAGTGGGTCACTAAGCCCTAAGTCCAGCAAATCACTAAGCCCTGAGTCCAGCGGGTCACTAAGCCCTGCATCCAGCGGGTCACTAAGCCCTGCGACCAGCGGGTCACTAAGCCCTGCGTCCAGTGGGTCACTAAGCCCTGCGACCAGCGGGTCACTAAGCCCTGCGTCCAGTGGGCCGCTAATCCCTGCGTCCATCAGGTCGCTAATCCCTGCATCCATCGGGTCGCTAATCCCACAGTCCATCGGGTCGCTAAGCCCTGAGCCAAATTCATATACTCTTCTGCATTGGTGTATAAATGTATTGCTAGGATTTGTAGTCCCCCTACAGCCGGTGCCATTGTGCATTAGAGTGTAAGCTCCTCTGTACAGAGACTGATGTGACTGTCTCAGTGTTCTCTGTACAGCACTGTGGTATATGTCAGAGCTATATAAATGTATAATAACAGTGTGACTGGCTCAGTGTGGTGGCGGTGCGGTGGGGGGGGCGGCCTAAAGCCGTGTAAGGGGCCTCAAAATTTCTGATGGCTGCTCTGGCCCCCCTATTATGTTTTATGTGGATCTGGAAGTACGGGTTATGTTTTCTGAGTTTCCTGTGTGTTCTCTGCTACTCTGCCGGTCTCCTTGCACTGATTGTGAACAGCACAGGACTCGCCAGAGGCAAATTGAAAGGCAGGTCATGCATGGGATGAGCATACCTGGGAATATTCCAAAGTTGGGGAGACTGAGATGGGTTGGAGCGAGGGTGGGGCAAGTGGAGAGGCTAATAGTGCACCGCACTGAAAAAGCAGCAATGGTTTGATAACAGCATACTTGCACTGTGTCATAGTATCAGGCTAACAGTGCGTTGTGGTTTGGTAGTAACAAACATTTTAAGAGATGAAATGATACATTAAATAGGAGGAGAGATATAGTGCCGGCAGGGGCATTGTTGTGAGGTGGTTGGAAATAATGCAGTAAAGGTTGGGCGGTTGTAAGGTTCTGCACAGGTCTCCCAATCACCCCTGGAGACTGGCAGCACAGACCACAGTTGCTCCAAATTTACCATGGCCAGCTGCACAATGACAGGCTGTGTGCGTCAGCCTGGCTGAGTAAGAGTACAGCA
>NW_017307032.1:187917-207170 GCF_000935625.1 Nanorana parkeri
CCACCACTGCAGGTCTCATCTCTTTACATGGCTGGGGGAACAGCATTGTCATGGCTGTGTTGGCCAGGAAGGAGGAGCTGGAGGAGGAGTACGAGCACAAGCCACCACATCCTGGCAACACCTCACCAGTGTTCGCTTCCATCACCTAGCTGACAGGAGTAGGTGACAGCAGAATGTGTCTTGTCAGCTAGGCGCCAGATGCACAAGCCAACACTGGAAAGGAGCCATGCAGGATACACATGCCTCTTGTATTTAAAGAATATTTGCTTATCCTGGAGTTCAGCTTTAAAACAGACATATCATTTTGGTAGACATGTACACCGACCGCATCTGCTGTAGACTCAGATGTGAATGTTATGGCATCATAATGGCTACCTTGCAACAATGTCATGATGCTTGTGCAGTATTCAACAGAAACGTACAGCTTTGTTATAAAGTGTTTTCTGCAAGCCCCCCTAAATTTATGCCATTGATTGGCAAAAACCTCTAGACTTCCCACAGAATTAACCAACAAAGGATATCGCATTCCCTTGGACCCAACACTGGTTCTGCACACTAACGCCTCTGGTTGAACCAGAAGATGGAAATCTGCTGTCTGGAGGTCCACTGTCCTAAAATTCCTGAAAATCCCAAAGTTAGTAATAAGGTCACGGCGCTCGTGATTCAAAAGGCCACCTCCTCCAAAGATGGGATATCATTTCCGGTGAATCAATGGGAGAGGAAGGTTATTATCAGTGTTCTCCGCAGTCACTATAAGAGGAAATGCTTTGCAATCCTGACTTTGTACAAGGCATGTTAGTTGAATGCCTTGGATAAGCTGTCTCTGTAAAATCGCTCCTTGTGTCCTAAAAGACTAACATATTCTTACATCATAAACCCTGTGGCCAGAACTTGTAGCATATTCTACATTATAAAAACATGTATGTGATGAGGGGATCCACAAGTTATGCAATAAAGCAGATTTATTTAAAGGGAATGATTTATGTTTTTGGTGTTGTTTTAGATATTCAGCTAATCTTAATGTACAAGATCAATGTGTGTTTAATGTTTTAAAACCCTTTTTCTGTAGTGGAAAATGATTCAAGTGTATGTCAAGGCAAAAGAAATAAACATTATGCAGTACATCTCTGCAGTTCATGCACTTTTCCCTATAGTTTAAAAATGGCTGTTGATTGGTCATAAATCCAGTGTGCTCCCGACTTCCTGTTTGGGCTGACATTTGTAAGCCCTGCCTGCTGGACTATAAAACTCTGCCTAGCCCCGCCCTCATGTTTCCATCCCTGTCCACATGCATTTATGGATTTATTTATCAACAAAACAGTGCTTTTGCCTCAAACACACTACTTTCCATGTAAACGGTGAGAACCTTAAATGAACCTAAAATTTAAAGTCTTAGGCTGGCCATACACCTATACATACAAATCCCAACAATTAACTTATTTGATCCTTTTTGACTTCTGAATATACCAAAGTATTTTGTTGTATGCGTTTGGTCATTTTCTATGGTCAGATGGAAAAAGTGCAACAGATTCCTCCTCTACGCTAAACTGTGTGGATGGAGGAATCTACCACTGGGCTAAGCTTCAGTATCTTGCTAGTCGGCCCCACTGGCTCTCAAAATACCTGAACAATCTGATTGGATGCAGGCATTGTTCAGTTGTTTTGAGATGCCTCCATCCACACAGTTAAGTGTAGATGGAGGAATCTGTTGCACTTTTTCCATCTGACCATAGAAAATCTGTAGATAATCTATAGGTGCATGGCCAGCTTTAGGGCAACATTTTGAGTTTTCCAATATGAGGAACATTAAACTTTGTCTTCCAATGTGTTGACAACTACCAAGGATTCAGTTCAGAGTGCTTTAGACAGATCAGGGAGCCTCTCTGATAGCAGGGCCATGTGCAGAAGCATCTGCTGATCCTAAACAAAGCTGAGATCCTTGGCACAGCTATAGGTACAAACAGTCCAGCATTTTACTGGCGATGCCCTACATAAAACTACTAGCCAATGTTTGTGTAGATGGAGAAATGAAGTGTGTTTTTCATTATCTTTATCTTACATTTGAGACCAGTACCATTACCAGTGCTTTAGACCACATTCCGACCATTTTAGCTCCTTCTAAGTGGCACCATGCCGCTATATCCTGTATTTCGTCCTTGTGCTGAAATTAGATATATTTTGGATACAGAAACCACCTCAGTGTTCAAACATGGCTGCTTGACAGGTTCCTGTTTGCTCCTAGCTTTTTTGTTGTCCTCCTCTGATAATCTTGCTCACAGCTGTGCCTCCATGTTGTAAGCAGATGTTTTATCTATAAATGTAGAATCAAGAAGCATCTTCTGAGAAGGGCCCCAAGTCTATCAATGTAGCAAAGTCAAATACAGACTAAAAATAAATCCCTCATGCAGGCCTGGTGAGCTATGAGTGCAGAGACTACATAAATATTCCTCAGCCAGGCTCAGCCGGCAGTGACTTAGACACAAGGCATGAAATACAAACGCCTCTGTCCTATCTCATGTGTGTTTATATGGACGTCAATAGCTGGCAGAAGACCTGGAGATTCCTTTAGAATATATCTTGCTGTATTCAGTGATCTCTCAAGTGCCACATATTTTCACAATTTACAAACACTCTGCTGATCTCTGGAGAGCGGCCGATGGGGGAGAAGAGCAAGTGTGACCTTTCTTTATATGAGATGCACTGAAAGCATAGGGCTCCTTGCACAGTGTGTTAAAGGGAACATGTAAGAATCTAAATATTGGCCTTGCCATTGCTGACTTGTATTTAAAATTTCAGATTTAGGGCCTGTCATCTTGTTCTTGGCTTTATTACCTCGTAAATAACCTGGAACAGACATGAAGTTTGAAGTTTACTCTTTTGAATGCTTGTTTTAGGTCAGTGACTCACTCTGTTTTCAAGCTGAAGTCACTGTATTCCCCATCCCGAGACACCCCACCCAACGCACTGAACAAACAAAAATATTTGGTCTTTCCTTTTTCTCCAGTGGCAGCAGTGGGTAGTCCCAAGTTCTGCAATAAACAGCGCTCATGTAATAACTTGTGATCTCCATTCAGTGCAGTAAAACTCTGAGCCCAGGTTGCGTGATGACAGCCCCCGGGGGAGCGTGTTCATGACAGCATGGGCATAGTGGAAGTGGGTTTGAATGACGCTTGCTGTTATTCAACCCATAACGACCACCAAAGTACTTAAACAGTTTGTTTATGACTGGCAGGTGTTTAGTAAAGGTGAAGAACTACCATCATGTTGAAATGGAAAAGAACATCTGTGTGCACCCTTTGATTAAGTTTTTGAATCTTGTGAACCAAAAGTCAAATGTGTACAATGGATGTATTGATGGGTAGATGTAGAAAGTCACTGTAAGGATAAGTGGTTTATTTACTAAAGGTAAATAGCCTGTTTACTTTGCAAAGGAATTTGCAGTTTGCAGGGGAATGTTCCCTTAGCTTTGTAAATGTATGGAACATTCAATATCCAATTATAAAAAAGGAAAAATTAAAAAAAAGGATTTTTCTTTTAACTGATTGGATGATGGAAGTCAGCAGAGCTTGACCTCTAATTCACGAAGTGAAGGTGCAAATTCCCTTGCAAATGAACAGTCTATCTGCCTTTAGTAACTTAAGCCCTACATGTTCCATTATGTTTTGTCAATTCCCAAACACTTCATTTTCAGGCAGGAAAGTACATGTGCCAGTTTCAAATTAAGTCTGAAACATTTTACCTTGGTACCCTAAAGCTGACAGTTAAATAAATATTGTCTAAATACAAGAGGTCTGTGTATTCTTACTTTAATTTTGGTGTTCTTTATTTCTTTCCTTTTCGTGCAGTAATTAGGCATAAAACAATTTCCGCACTTTAAATTTTAAAGATAATTTCTGGGTTTGCAAGGACAATTTTGCATTAAAAATGGATTTATATTCTATATTCTTTGCAGCTACTATGGAATATATTTAAATGGCACTTTTTGTGCCTGGAGTTTAGCTTTAAACAGAATCTCTGAGAACAAATGGATGCTTCTCTTGCTAGTTTGTTTTTAAAGGTGCATGCTCCAGGTATTTTTTTTCTCATCCTTGCTACACAGCTTATTGTGTTATTGGGAGAGTCCTGCCCTGGATCCTGTCTGCTACCCAAGACCCACAGCAAGAACGTAATAGTCTGTGGGCTTGGTTGAAAGTGCAGCTATTAAAGCTACCAGTCTGGGAATTCTCCATATATTCATATGGACAATCCATTAAAGTGTAATGATACTGTATCCCTGTGTCCTTCCCAGGGCAATGGATTCTCCGTAGAATTGTTGAAAAATGCTCTCAAGCTGGTGAAACCAAGAGCTTGGGATTCACATAAAACTCTCACTCTGTCAGAGATTTGCTAAGGATGGGGAAGAGCTACCCAACAGGGTCCCAAGTTTAGAGAAAGATCTGATGGTGCCTGACCTTACCACATTCAATCTAATATAGAGATTATAAGAGATGTTTGTGTTTATGGGCTTCCAGTAGTCAAGAGCAGGGCTGCAGAAACCAAAGTGTGCCAGCCCCAGAAAAGAGACATCTAACAAGATGTTGGGATTCATCTAATAATCACTTCCTAACCAGAATAGTTATCTCTTCCTAACTGAAACAGTATAGAGGGCTGGAATGTGTAAAGAAATCCCATGAAATTGTCATGATCCCCAACCTGCTCATTTCCATTATTGAATAATTTGGCAGCTTGTGCTGCTGATTCATTTCCTTTCTAATCCAAAATACCAGTCTCTGAAGAGAACTTCAAAACTATAGATATATATTTATTTACACACTAACACACCCCGATCAGCTATAGCATTATGACCATCCTCCTCTTCTGCCACCAAAACAGCTCTGACCCATCCAGGCATGGACCCCACTAGACCTCTGAAGGTGTGCTGTAGTATCTGGCACCAAGCTGTCAGTGGAAGATCCTTTAAGTATTGAATGTTGTGAGGTGGGGTTTCCAATGGATTGGGCTTGTTTTTCAAGAACATTCCATAGATGCCCAATTGGATTGAGATCTGTATAATTTGGAGACTAAGTCCTCGCCTCAAACTCATTGTGCTTCTCAAACCATTATTGAACCATTTTTGTAGTGTGGCAGTGCACATTATCCTGCTAAAAGAGGCCACTGCCATCAGGGAATACCATTTTCCTGAAGGGGTGTACTTGGTCTGCAACAATGTTTAGGTAGGTGGTAAGTGTCAAAATAACATCCACATGAATGGCAGGACCCAAAGTTTCCCAGCATAACATTGCACAAAGCATCACACTGCCTATGCCAGCTTGCCTTCTTGCCATAGTGCATCCTGGTGCCATCTCCAAGTAAGCAACACACATGCACCCAGCCATCCACTGGATGTAAAAGAAAACATGATTCATTAGACCAGGCCACGTTTTTCTTTTTCCATTGCTCCAGTTCTGATGTTCATGTACCCATTGTAGGCTCTTTTGGCGGTGGACCAGAATGGGCACCCTGACTGGTCTACGGCTATGCCGCAAACTGTGATGCACTGTTTCTATTTAAACTAGCATTATCTTGTTCAGCAATTTAAGCTACAGGAGCTCTTCTATTGGATCGGAATACATAGGCCAGCCTTCGCTCCCCACATGCATCAATAGGCCTTTGATGCCCATGATCCTGTCATCAGTTCACCAATTTTTCCTTCCTTGGACCACTTTTGGTAGGTCCTGACCACTGTAGACAGGGAAAATCCCACAAGAGCTGCAGTTTTGGAATTGCTCGGACCCAGTTGACTAGCCCTCACAATTTGGCCCTTGTGAAAGTTGCTCAAATCCTTACGTTTGCCCATTTTTTTTTTCTTTTTCTTCAAGCACATCAACTTCAGGTAAAAATTTGTTCACATGCCGCCTAATCTATCTCACCCACATCCAGGTGCCATTGTAATTAGATAAATCTGTTATTTGCGTCACCTCTCGGTGGTTAGAATGTTACGGTTGGTGTATATACCCTGCAAAGTATAGCAATACATTCTGAATTTGACACCAGATTTAGATCTGCCTTCTACATTTGGTAGTCATTTTCTCCCAGATATAAACCCTCCTCTGAACTGATGTGGCAAAGAAACTGTATGTAGTAGATTTTACAATAAATATAGTCCGGCATATTGTGTTTGGCACCAGATATAGCTGTATATTTACTACCTCTGGTCCCAGATATGATTCTCCACATAATAGCATAGAGAATTGTTAAAAACCTTGTCAAGTTTTTCTTTGCCATCTGTGTTACATTTGAAATATTCCTATTTACTCCCGGTTTTGTAAACACGAGTGAGGAAGTCTTAAAAGTAAACCAAATTAAAACAGTCCCCAATAGAAATTTAAAGGAGAGAGGGAAGGAGACATTCAATGTGTAACAAAGAAGGGAAGTTATGCTAGGAACACAGTCATGCAATAGAGGAACCTCAGAATAAAGTAATGAAAAGGAAACCTTCCAAATGAAACCAATAACTGACACAGAAGGTGTAATCGTTACAACACAACTTGTGTCACATTGAAATGGAACCCTCACAGAATAAGGAGGGACATTCAGGTATAGGGATTTGAAAATAGGAGTTTGAGACCTGCTTGGTAGAGCTTACACTATGAGACTACCAACGCCGTCAGGTGCAAGGGAAGACATTATTAGTAATTAGCGAAGTCTTCGAATGCTTCAAGAAAGAGGAATTGTGCACATTCAATAGAAGTGCAAGGGGAGTCAATATAGAAAAAGGATGCTACATGGAGAGGGGAGATTTTCCATCCTATCCAGAAGCCAGCATTAGAAAATGTGAAATTATAACAAAAGCAATACATCTGGAATTTTCGTCAGCAGAGCAGAGGGGGAAAAAAAAGCATCCAACCTCAAGCACAATAGCAAATAATCCATACGGTTAGGACGGCATTATAGTGGTCTGACTTTTGCTTGTCCACCTTATGAAGGCAGCAACAAAACCCACATGTAAAAATGTCTTCATCCTGGTGTCCCTTAATGGATGATACATTTGAATATTTACACACCTGTTACAGTGGCCACCAAGACAAAGAGAAACTCCCCAATGGGGATACAGGCAACAAAAAATAAACACCGAGGAAAATCCCACCAATGCCTGCCTATGATCAGTCAATTACATTGATGGTGGATTATTATCAGGGAAGGGTAAATCTTCCAATTGGGACATGTTATGGTGAAAACTGTCTCAATTCCACTTCCTTTGTAGATAATTCCTTTCAGTTCCCCAGACAAGGCACAGGCAGCAAAAGAAACTGAAAAGGATTTAGACCTTTCCCTTTTTCCCCCCTCTGCCAATCCCTACACTGGCTTCCACTCGCCCAGAGGATAACATTCAAAATATTAATAGTCACTTATAAAGCCATCCACAACTCTGCCCCCGGATATATCTCAGACCTTGTCTCAAAATATCACCCTAACCTTCCACTCCGCTCTTCCATTGACCTCCTGCTTTCCAGCTCCCTCATCAACTCCTCCCATACTCGCCTCCAGGACTTTTCTCTCCCATCCTCTGGAACTCTTTACCCCAACCTGTCTGTCTATCTCCCACCTTGACTGCCTTTAGGCGTTCACTAAAGACTCATGTCTTCAGGGAAGCCTATAACCACCTCGACCTAACCACTGAACCATCATATTCTCAATGAATTCATCCCCATGCAGCTACCTCCTCAGTATCATTTCCCCCTCATCTTTTAGATTGTAAGCCCTCAGGGGCAGGGCCCTCCTTACCATCTTGTCTTGAATTGTATTCTTCCAAACTGTTGGCGCTATATAAATACTATGTAATAATAATGTTTTGCAGCATCACCTTTATAGAGTCCTCTCCAAAATGTGATTACAACATCCATTTGACAGTTGTATTACTCTTAACTTATAATGCTGTACTTTGTATTAGACTGAAAAGAAAAAAACACCAAACGAATGATAGAAATGAGTTTTATTTCGTAAAAAGTTAAAAAATGAATATAGTACAAAAATAAAGTTTGTAGAGAACTTTGGTAGCATAACAGAAAAGAACCAGGACAACAACGGTACGTGAAATTTGTAACATTCAGATAAGCAAATGGTTACAGCTTTATACCATTTTTGGAAGAAAGATCATCACAAACTTTACCCTTTTTTTCCCATTAATAAAGCAAAAATCAGAAAACGCACAATCATCTGCCAGACATTAACAAAAAGGATCAAACCATTGGAATAAAGACTGTTTAAATGGTGTACAGTAATACTAATGGGTTGTCATTAGTGTGACGGTCATGTCAATTTCTCCGCCAATATTTATATTCAACAATTTTGTAATTTGTGATTTCAAAGAAGATAGATAATTTAAATTTACTGTATGTTTTGGATATTTCTAAATGACACTGTCAGAAACAATTAATATAACAGATGAGGTAAAACCGGAATGATGGGATTCCATTTTATGAAACAAGTTGTGTTGGTAGCAGTGTGTGACTGATGTGAGTACTGTAGAGGGTTCAGTGGAGCAGTTCATGTAGGTCAGCTGGAGGCAGGGCTGAACAAATCACAGGAGCCAGGTTGCCAATGCGCCTGAAAAATTACAGCTGGCGCCTAACTTTTGAGGTTGTCTAGTTGTCAATGGAGCTGGCTCCTAAAAAAACAAACACAATCTGTCTGGCTCCTGTATTGGACAGACTGGCTCCTGCATCCCACATTAACTTGTCCATGTCTGGTTGGAGGTGTGTACAGATCACTGGGTAAAGGTAACTTTTTCTGCGTCTACACCAAGCTCTGGGCAGCTTTGTATTGTCTTCTGCTGATGCTCAAGGTGAGAAGATCTATGACATGCCGGAAACAGACAATGTTTAAAAGGCCACTCAATAAAAAACAGTTTCAATAACAACCTTCATTGAATATTTAAACATATTGGAGGGAATTTATCAAAACTGGAGCAGACAATCTGGAGCAGCCAAACAATCAGCTTCTCTCTTCAGTTTGTTCAGTTATGATTTAAAAATGAGAGCAGCTGATTGGTTGCCAGGCACAGCCGCTCCAGATTTTGTCTGCTCCAGTTTTGATAAATTCCCTTCACTGTTGTTTATCTCTCCTAAAACTTTAAAGGGAATGTATAGTGTTTTTTATATACACAATCAAAACTTTATTTAATCAGGTAAATATGAAATAGTAAGCTGGTGATAAACTTCCTAATCAACAGCTTGCACAAACTTATTCTACATCTCCGCTGTAAAATTGAACTAGGCAACAGGAAAGGTCAGACCACACAACCTGCTAAATGACTTGGAGAAAGATCACATGACCTTCTGGCAAAGCCAGCTACAAACAAGCTGCCTACAAGCATGCAGGCAGTGCTAGGCTTTCCATCTAGAAAGCCTAGCGGTGTGTTCAAATGTTCATGAATGGAACCTGAAATCAGATTATTTTTTTGGTGAAGATTCTATATAAATAAATTCTAGAAAACGTTCATTTTTCAACTTGCAAAAAACATTGGCTGAAAAGCATTATACCTTCCCTTTAAAATATGGTATGAAACCGATTGACATCCTGGCCAGTAATCCATCAAAACTACTAACAGTCACTTTGGTGCTTCCTGTTACCTACAATGGCAGTTGTCATCCAAGGACTGCCCATCAAAGTTACCCAAATATCTCACTTTTACTGTTGCACTGTCCAGCTTAAGTCAAATTAACTTTGTTTACAGTTGGAAGAATGTAACCCTTGTGTAAATCTAAAACACTTCTATTAAAACCCATTGTTAATAGGGCAGTGCACACATGTTCAAACACAAGGTCAAACATTTTAGAACCCCATTACTTACATGCGTTTCTGTAAGGTGAAGTGGGTAATAAAAGGAAATGGGTCATATCTATGTATTTTACGTAGATATGACAGTAATAAAATATCACTTATCCAAACCAATTCCCCACTCATCACCTTTAAACTCTCTATGGGCTTTTGGTTCAAAATCCTAAAAACAGAAAAGCAAATTGAAACAATTTTGGAGAACTGTTTGGAACATTAGTTCGGTCACCTCTTACGGATGGCCGCAGAGCAGATCAGGGTGAAGAATTATTTAATGACTGCGGATGGTGGAACTGAGATGAAACAGTTGAACACCAACCAGCCAAATGGTACATCAGCAAAGGCTTTCTTAAAAACAGGAAAAATGCAGAGTCTAATAAACAGAAAAATAAAACGGCTGAGTTATTGCAAAACATCTATAGAGCTAGGAAATTCTAAGGGAAAACATTTGGTAACCTTTTATACTTTTCAGTACCAGAACAGATGTTTGACGCAAGTCCAAAAAGGATGCAATTCAAAGTGGCAGTAGCATCATGCAAGTGAAAAACCACCATTAAATAGGAGGAAGAACAGCTAGAATTTGATTGGCTAATCTATTCTCACTGCAATTAAGTTTGTTCTTCAAGAAAATATAGGACCTATGAGCACATTTCACAAACACATCTGGAGCAGAGAGAACTATCAATACATACAATGGATGAAAGAAAAAAGCTTCACGGTAACATTTGCTAATGCCGAAACTTTGTAATTGTAGTGTTAATCCCTGAACAACCTCAAGCCCAGTGTTAACAGGTTTAGACAGACAACACCAAACTCCTTTTAAAAATTAAAAGGATTAAAATAGTCCCAAGCATTGGGACTGCCGGGTGGTACATCTTTGAATTGCCGATCATATACTTTTAATGAAACTCTACCCAGTACACTCAAAATGCATAAAAATATATATAAAAAAAAAAAGTCCAACAGTTTTCCTTGCAGCTTCTTTATCGTTGAACTCTACAGCTGTTTCAACAATTGCATTTTGCTATTAAAACAAAACCAGTCAGAAAAATACAAAGGCTGCCATTGCTGAGCTTCTCAATGCCTTGGCTGTTTTGCTGATTCTCTGCCTTTATATTTTGATTCACCGATTCAGAACATGCATGCAGATCAGGAAAAGAAGAGTACAGTCAGAGCTCCATGCATGCCTTTTCTGGGTTAGGGACTCAAATAATGAAGACAGAGGATATTCATGACAACCAAGCAGCTAGCATTCTAAAAAATGTTTTGGTTTTTTTTAAAAACCCAAAAACAAACAGCAATGGCACCCTACATGTTTCTCTGTTTCCTTCAATGGGACCTAGGCTAGCAGTTGAAAACCAAACCAAATAGTAAACAGGGAAAACCGTAGTTTTACCCAAGTTGGACGGACAGATTGGCTGGTGCGTTGACACATTTTGTGGGATTTTAACCTCTGCCTGGCCTCTAACTCTTACAATCGGGTAGTAAAAATATTTATTATAAAGCATTTTTTAACAAAATCAACTATGCCATTTACAAGAATAGATTGCCACCAACCACTTTTATGCGCCACCTGTAAAAAGGGTAAAGAATGTGATTCTAAGATTTGCTTGCATCTGTCTCATGTGACCCTTGAGAGCATGCTTCGCTTTGGCACCATCAAAGAAGAGAAAATGCAATAAATAGGGAAAAAACAGGAAACATTCATAACTGGACTGTAATAAATATCAATAACTTAATTCTCAATAAATATTTCTTATATATTCATGTATCTGTGAGGATGCATGGCATCAAGTAGTCCGTTCGGCCTCAGC
This sequence comes from Nanorana parkeri, assembly GCF_000935625.1. NCBI lineage: Eukaryota > Metazoa > Chordata > Amphibia > Anura > Dicroglossidae > Nanorana > Nanorana parkeri. The sequence continues at coordinate 199,548 of NW_017307032.1, forward strand.
GACCAATTACTAATGTACTGTCAAAGAAAAACAAAAAAGACAAATCTTCTGTAAACCCGAAATATAAATCTATATAATCTGTGTTGAGTGGTTGATACATAGATGTTTGAAAACAGCCCTCAAAGAACAGACCATAAATATGAACAGCCTTTCTAGGCCATAAGTGAGTTAATTAGGTATAGGTTTCTTATTAAATTATCTGCTCAGCAACAAGGTGACTTTAGTATGTAGGCTGCCTTTACGGGCCTCTCTTGGATATGCTAGTTGACTGACCTGACAATCCTATAGGGTTGATTAAAGTAGAATGTTCTCTTAGCAAAGTGAATGTGGTGGAACTACCAATAATAGGGAAAGGGAAATAAAAAAAGGACAAGTAAAGTGAATGCAGCTTCACCTTATTACCCAACTCTACTTCAGTAAATCAACCCCAATTAAATAGTTTGAGTTGCTGACCCAGAACAAGTAGACAGATCAGGAGTTGTGACTTTTAATTGAATGCTAGTTTCCCCCCTCCCCACTCCAATCTTCCAGCGCTGACTGCAGAAACGGACGGGGGAGGGGGGCGGGTACAGCTGGCTCTGCCTCTAAATGGGCAGAGCCAGCTGTCACTCACTCTGCTGGGTGGATCTTGACAGCATTGTCGTGATCTGTCCCGGCTGCGGCACTCTCATTATATACTGAGCTTTGGGTCACAGGAGGACGCCAGTATATGTCCTCCCGTGACCCTTAAGAGAACTATGTGGAAAAACACTTATCCCATAGTTCTCTTTAAGCAAACATTGGAATGGTTTATCTCCATAGCTACAGAACAGAATAAGTTAGGGATCTACTACAATATAAAAATCTGTGCAATGTATGTAGCGGAGGGGAGTTTTTTGACAAACCTTTGCCATGAACATAATATTCAATCTAATTATTTTTCACATAAAACAAGTCCAACTCATCCCCTGACAACTGTGGCATGGTGTACTAATTATGCCTTTTTTAATTGTGGTGTTGAGTCTTCGTTGACAGCACGGTGATGTCCAAGCGATTAAAGCCGCTAGTGACAAAACAGTACTTCTGTCAACAGCACCATAGGGCATTTTCATCAAGAATAACCTACTTTAAGAGATAACTTGATTGCAAGGAGAATTCTGCAGTTGATGGGAGAAAAACCCCTTACAATTATGCTTTCTAAGGCTAATCCCCTACCGATCAACCAATATAAGATGGTGTCTATGATCCTCTAATGCTCTGCATGAAAACCCTTGTCCAAGAAGGCTACCAAGACCTACAGAGTGTGAATTTGATAGTCTCTTATTACAGATTCAGTCTCAGATGTCTATAGGGAGCTCTATCACACCCAGGAAGTTCAATATGCAGACTGAATGAATTGGAGGTCTATTTCATCAAGTGTTTCAAGTGGTATTTTACAGGATGTAGGAGCAAGTGGCAATTTATGCAGTGCCCCATTTGTCTTGGTAAATTAACTTGAATTTGCCCTTTAATCAAAAGTGATAAATGACTCTAGCCTAAAACAAAATCCAATAGGTTTCAATGCTTGCTCTGGGTTACAGAATACCCTGAATTTTTGAAATAAGTAAAAGAGAGCTTGAGATCCATGTGTCCCCTTGCCTGCCAGTCTGAGGCTAAAACTACAAATTAACTCACATGGCTATAAATTGGAAGTTTTTATGGTTTACAGTTTTCTGAAGACTGTATTACTTAAAGTTCTGGTATAATAAAGATGTCAATGGACGTAACGTGAACTGAATTAACATGTACTATGTTAGCAAATATTTTAATTCAACCCCAAAATACAGAGCTAATGAAGTATGTAATACACTTGTTTTGTTGTACAAAAAAAAATATACAGGAACAAAATCTGACATGCACGATGTATAAATGCCTGTGTTTAAAAGCTGGTTATTGACCTTTCCAGTCAACACTGCTGGTGAGTCATATATATAATGGTGAAAACACAATCCTCCTACAAGAGCGCATGTCTGGGCGCCACGATTGCCATTTTTCTCCCAGAGCCACTTTGAATTCTTACACTTGCAGGACAAATCCCTTAGCGGGGTCGCCAGGATGGCGCCATGCCCAGCTCTCCTTGGTCCTCTTCTCCATTCTTAAACTCAGGATACCGCAAAGGGAATCTTGATCCTTGATCCCTTCCTTTGTGTTACATCAGGAATGTGACACACACTGCCTTAGCGGCCCTCAGCAAAATGAAAATCAAACGCATCCACATTTCTTGGCGGAATGTTGTTTCAAAGTGTGGTAAACTAGATTGTCATCCAGGAAGGAGACATCATCATCGAATGCAATTGGCCTGCAACATGCTTGCTTCACCTTATCATTAACCAACTTTTTCTTGATAGTCAAATTTTTGAGAATTTGGTCATACGTTGTCTCTGGGTTACTGCAGGAGCCACTGCAGTATCGAAATTTTAGTTCCTCCCTGGCTTCGTAGCCCAAACCCAAGTCTGTCACGTTCAAGTGGATTTCCCGTAGGACGCAGCCTTTGTTTTTACGCTTTTTATCTTTGCCTGCTCTTTTACTGGAACTTTGAGTCTCTGCTGCAACAATGTGTCTCCCTCTGTCTCGCCGGGAGAGAGATTGCTTGTTGGATGACCTCCGAAGTCTTTTTATGGTGTCTTGAATGAACTCCAACACGTCATCAACCTGATCTGGATAGTCATCAGGTATTTCAGCTGCAAAAAACAAAAACACAAAAACAGATTAGAATATCATGCCAGAAAAGCAAAAAACAAACAAACTGAGAACTAGTGCTTTAAAGTGAACCTTCAGGGCAAAGAGACAGGTTCACTTTAATAGCAGCCCCATCATCAGCATATTCTTAGCATTCCTTCACTCTCCTGCTGCTTTGTTTAGCTGCCAGGAGCAAGAGAAATGCTGCTGGGGTATGGGGGAGCAGGCGACTCACTTCCTTTCCTTACACATGACCATGCTGGTACTTGTCAATTTTGCACTCTGGAACCAAGCACTTTCAACGGGGGCAGAGAGTCTTAAGCCCTATGTAACCCAAGTTGCTACTTGTAGGTTATAGAGGGCTTACTCTCCGCTCCCCGAGCTAAAACAAAATGCTGGAGGAGTGAAGAAACGGTAAGCACATGCAGATGGTGGGGCCACCACCAAAGTGAGCCTGTTGCTTTGCGCTGCCAAACACATGTTTACTTTATTGAATGGCCAATTACTAAAGAATAAAAAAAACAAAAACAAAAAAAACAAAAACAAAAAAACAGTGTATTGCAATACCAGATTCCTTCATCAAGTATTCACGATATTGTCAACGGTCCACATGGAAAGACACATTAAGCAATTCCCAGTATGGGATATATTAATATACTAAACGCTCTATATGTTTGTCAGTTAGGTTACATATTCCACTAGGGTCTTCTTTAACCTTTTCACTAGCAGAGCGGTTTGTGTTTTTTGCACACATTAAAATGCAAAATTTTAGGCCTGAGATTTAAACCCCCCAGAATAATATATTTGCTGAAAGCAGAGACCCTGCAGAATAAAATGGTGACAGTTGCAAACTTTATTGCATAATATTAGTGCAACTGTTTGTTAAACCCAAAATTTCAGTAAAAATACACTCAAGTTAAATTGTGCTGCTCAAAAACACAATGTAATACCCAATATAAAAGAGGAGGAGGTTGTGCTAAATACCTAGATACCAAGCTTGAAAATCGTGTGTGTGCCCGTGAAACGGCAAAAAACTATGGTACTGTCTATAGGCGACACTAAAAGCTTGTAGAGGTTTTAGAACAGCTATGTGTAGAAATGTTCCCTCACTGCCTTTTCTGAAACCCATCACCTGGACAGGAAATATTGGTACAGACAACAAAAACAAAAACACCTCACAGGTTTCTAAACCTTCTTTATTTTTTTTAGAAAAAGCTAAATAGTGTGTGGAATGATGCCCAGTCACTATTTGGCCAACAGTTTTCTACTCGGCTCCTTTCGACTGAAAAAAACTATTTTGTTGAGGTGGGTGGTGGTGACAGGGCTACCCATAGATCACCTTTTGGCTAATTCAGCAGGAAACTTAAAAGTACATCATTGTATGGCTAGCTTTACTCTTTCCCTACCCAAAACTAAAAAAAAAGACTTATTTGGTCTTTCAAGCCTATCAAGGCTAGATTTTTAAAAGCCAACTGTGCCAACAGACTTTCTCATAATCACACACTATACCACAGACACATAAATGGCGTGTCTAATGTCATTCATTGAAGTTCTAATGTACACCTAGAACAGAGACGCCTCAACAATAGTTCTTAATAGGGATGCGCCAATACAATTTTTCCAGACCGAGTACGCGTGCCGATACTTTTCCTCAAGTATTTGCCAATACCAATTACCGATATTTTTTTTTTGTATCATGTAACATTTTTTCTAAAACAATACAGACTAATGATTTTAGGAAAGTGGTGAAGTGCCAGGGCCCAGTCCCAGCTGCAAACGCTGTGCCCCTGGTAGTTCTGCCACTGACTCCAAGATGTAGGAGGACTACAAATCCCAGCAATGCATTAAACAACAATGCCGAATGGCAACCAGCTATAGATGACTACAAATCCCAGCAATACATTATACATCAATGCAGAATAATATGAAACTACATACTCTGAGCTGCTCTGTATTGCTGGCCTGTTGTCTCCAGCGGAGTATCTCAGGTGTCTGTTCGGTGTCTTTGGTGGGCTGTGCAGGGTCTCAGGACGCTGCGCAGGGTCTATGGTGGGCTGTGCAGGATCTAACAAAGGGTCCCGGTCAGTCTCGGCAGGGTGCGGGCTATACAGAAGGGGGTTTTTGGCTCTTGCTGTAAACCAGCATCACGGTTCACAGGAAGGCTGCTGGGGACTTCAGCTACCTTCTTGTGAACGGAAGCACCTGTTTACAGTGCCAGGTTCTGTTTAAAAATGTAAAGCGTCGGTATTAGCACCTAGTATTGGAGCATTTTCACAAGTACCAGAAACTCGTGAAAATGCTCAATATCGGAACAGATACCAGTATCAGTGCATCTCTAGCTCTTAACTAGTACTTGTCCCAATGCTCCGATACTTACCTATGATACCGAAACTTCTAGTTAGAGGGAGACCTCCCTCTGACCGGCAGTAGCGAGGGAGCCGGCTTCCTGATTGACTAGGAAGCCAGCTTCACTTGTTGCTAGGCAGCCTAACCAATCAGGAAGCCAGGCGCCACATAATGACCTGCCTCCTGGCTTCCTGACCAAACAAGTGAAGCTGGCTTCCTAGCCAATCAGGAAGCCGGGCGGCATGCCATGCCTTGCCTCCCGGTTTCCTGATTAGTCAGGAAGCCACGCTGCCAAGCAAAGCCTGCTTCCTAGCCAATCAGGAGCCGTGTCATGACGTGCTACCAGGCTTCCTGATTGGCTAGAAAGCCAGCTTCACTTGTTAGTAGGCAGCCTGGCTTCCTGACCAATCAGGAAGCCAGGCGGCACATCATGCCTCTCCTCCTGGTTTCCTGATTGGTAAGGAAGCCACGCAACAAGTGAAGCCAGCTTTCTAGCCAATCAGGAAGCCGGGAGGTGGGTCATGACGTGCTGCCTGACTTTCTGATTGGTTAGGAAGCCAGGCTGCCTACCAACTCGTGAAGCTGGCTTCCTGACCAATCAGGAAGCCGGGCGACTGGTCATGATCCGCCACCCGGCTTCCTGATAAATCATAAATCGGGGCACATGGCACTGATATAAGTACTTGGTATCAGTGAGTACCAAAAAAATAAATAAATCTTACTCGATACTCGAAATTGGCCTGAGCCAGACTGCCAAAACCCTCCCCTCCTGCATATTGCACTGTGGTTGGAGCAAAAAGCTACACTGCCACTTCCAACAGAGGGAAAATATGAACTCTTATTGCCCACAAGGATATGGAGGAATAAGAGCTCAAAACATGACCCTTCAAGGAGGAAACTGGAGCACCTGGAAGGAAACCATACAAAACGTAGGCAGAACATAAGGAACAGATCCCAGGACATGTGGGCTGCAAGTCCACAGCGCTAATTTAACCACCATACTGTCCAAAACAAAGTGTTACACTGGAATGTATGATTGTTAGAAAACAAAACTATAAAAAGGAATACAGCAGCCGAGGCAATTTTATCCATACCCCCACCATATGCAACAAGTTAGCGAGTTGAGGTCAAATCACTCAGCATACAGCCCTGAAATGCTGTATTTGTTTTCATGCAATATATGACATTACTGGCAAATGTTCTGTGCTTGACACAAGCAATGTAATGAAGACCACATGAGTTCCATATGTCTGAAGACTGCTCCACTGTGACTTGTGGTTGTGTTTCAAATCAGTCAATACATTCCATTAGAACAACTATATCGAGTGTTACCAGTGTACTGTGATAAAGAGCGATAGGTCATTAAAATGTACCTGTCACAAATCCATAGCGGAAAATGACACTTTCCGTCCCCGCAGCCATCTATTCTTCTTGCACAGGCCAGGAGAAATCGGTCACCCATGACATCTGCTTAGAAGCGACGATATATGAACCTGGGCGCCCTAGCATTTTTTTACTGACCAAGCCTCCAAAAGAATATTTATAAAACCAAACTCATCTGACTCATCAAGGCAGATACGGTCCTATATATATATTTTAGCTTTGTATTTTGGCATTTGTCTGGAGTTCATGACCCCTGTGTAATGAGTGTTGTGGGGGCATTAGATTTTCCTCCAAGTCAGAGAATGATATAGATGGTTCTGTCTATTTTGTGAAACATTGTGTAATACATTGTCACTATAAAACTATGGAAGATTCATCCAGTAAGATAAAACGCTGTCTGTATCTTCTATGCGTCTCAGTATTTCATTGCATATTCCCCTGCTTAGGTTATTCGATTTCATTAGCTCTCTGGAACTACTCAGCAAATGCAGGCGACCAAGTCTCCGAATGACAGCAATGACAGAACAGGTGCACTGCAGTCTGCATACTTGACAAGACACAAAAGGCAATAATAATGTGCAGGCACCAGAGTACAAATTACAGCAGTTCAGCCAGGGAAAGATCATTTCTGATTGGTTACTACAGTTTAGTGCATTTTATGTTGCTTGAATAAGCTGCTACATTTACAGGGCTTCAGAGAGATACTAAATATAGCCTCCATGTAGATCAATAGCCTCCCTAGATCTCCATGTAGAAGATCCAGTATAACGATGAACACTGTACTGTGCCCAAAACCACTGAGGCTGGGTTCACACCTGGGCGTTTTTCAGCGCTGATCGAAGCGCTGAAAAACGCTCAAGAGGTGAAATCCTATGAATCCCTATGGGCATGGTTCCCACCTGGGCGTATTTCAGCGCGTTTTGATGCGCTGAAAAACACCCTACGCCCAAAATAGTACGGGAGCTTCTTTGGGGCGGATTTCAGCGTGTATCCATTGGTATTCCCGAGTGTGGCTCGGGGTTAACAAAGCTGTAACCCCGAGCCACACTCGGGAATACAGCGTAGATATGACCTTGTCCGCGATCCCCACTGTGTCCTCCGGCCGCTGCTGTCTTCCGGGTTCCGTCCCTTGCGAGCGTCCGCGTCGCAGGGGGGCGGAACCGGCGAGAAGTTTAAAAGTTTTAAAAAAAAAAAAAA
>NW_017307032.1:207347-225391 GCF_000935625.1 Nanorana parkeri
AGCGATTATCCATTGGTTTTCCCGAGTGTGGCTCGGGGTTAACAAAGCTGTAACCCCGAGCCACACTCGGGAATACAGCGTAGATATGACCTTGTCCGCGATCCCCACTGTGTCCTCCGGCCGCTGCTGTCTTCCGGGTTCCGTCCCTTGCGAGCGTCCGCGTCGCAGGGGGGCGGAACCGGCGAGAAGTTTAAAAGTTTTAAAAAAAAAAAAAACGAAAAAAAAGAGAAAAAAAAAAGAAGGTTAAAAAAACGAGCGTCGAACGCGTGTTTCATTGGACAAAAGAACCGTGCTTAAAAACGTGCATAAAACGCACCTATAAGGAACGCCCAGGTGTGAACCCAGCCTGAAGGTTTGACAAATCCCAGTAGCCAGGTAGCAAATGCTCCTTAAAAGCTACAGCTGGTGCCAAACTGAGGGTTTTCCTCTAATTGTCAATAGTAAGGATGCAACAATACTGATATTCGGCGAGTACCAAAAGATAAATATCGATACACTTATTCGATACCGAAAATACAGTATTAGTGCATCCCTAGTCAGTGGAGCTGGCTCCTGGATTGGGAAGACTGGCTTCTGAGTTCCATATTATTTCTCCACCCCTGTTCTATAACTTGATATCAGACTGTTCCAGCTATGCACAAGGTCCTCTGTTGCATATGAGAGGTGAGTGCTGTTGTAGATCTGTAGGGGTCACTATGGCTTTTGTCTCAGACCATAGACACAGTCAAGTCCGTAGGAGTGTGTCATCACCAGACAAGTTTGCAAGTCAAATGAATGGATGGATGATGATAGTTCAAATAGTCAGCTCACGTATCACCAGGAGCTTTCCTGTACAAATGCGGATCAAGTTATTTCCTTGTCCTTTTCTTACTCAATTGGGTTTATTTACCAATGGAAGAGAAAGTTAATTTATTCCTGTGAACCTGTGGCTCGCTTCAATTACCCAAATCGCACGCAGGGGAATTAATCATAATGAATAAATAAAAAAAAATTCACATGATTGGATGATTGAATTCAACTCAGATTCACTGAGCTAAGGGAACAGTAAATCAACACCAATATGTCCAATTCACTTATTGCCTCATGGGACAAACAATTAATTATGGCAGAGGAACAAAACTAAGGCTTCTCAGATTGGGAAAAGCGAGTGTTTGGAGCCAAATGGAGATTTTGTTATAATCTGTGGATCCTAAAGTGTATGCAAAGATATACCTGTTGATGTCGGAGATTTAGCGCTATCCTCTGCTAAAAAAAAGACCAATTAGCCCTCCCTGTTGTTATCTTGGAAGTCAATTACACAAGTCAATTACACTGGCCATACATGTATCAAATTTTGGTCGTTTTCTGCTCAATTGGCCACAACTCGACCTGTAAATGGCCTGTAGGTGGGGAAAAAAAAATCAAGAATGGATTTCTTGCCTGAATGAGAAAGATTGTAAAGTATATGACCAGCTTAATTCTGTGTTGTGGGTAAAAAGGCAACGGGAATGGTTGAAAAATTTAGCAAAAGACAATGGGCAGAGTTAACATTAGTCAGTCCTCAAAAATTCTCTGTTAGCCCTTAAAAAGGAGAACTATGGGGTAAGTGTTTTTCCCCATAGTTCTCCTCAGGGTCACGGGAGGACATAAACTAGCATCCTCCCATGACCCAAATCTCAGTATATCGCGAGCTACGGCTCGCGATATGCTGAGACCGCCGCAGCCAAGACGGATCCCTACATTACGGTCGATATCCACTCAGCTGTGTGAGTGACAGCTGGCTCTGACTATCTAGAGGCAGAGCCAGCTGTACCCGCCCCCTGAGTGACAGTCACGGCTCTCTGCAGGGACATGATCGAGAAGTGAGCGAGCGACGTTGTGTTCGCTCACTTTCCGATCTATGGAGCAGACGTGTGACAATTAAACTGTCACACGTCGGCTCCATAGATCGGGAGGTGAAAATCACTCACCTCATAGTTCTCCTTTAATAGGTAATTAAAAGAAGAGTATTTCTGGTCAATAAATGGGTATTTCTCTGAACTTTGAGGGTCTTTAACCACTTGCCGTCCGCCCGTTGTAAAAAAACGGACGGATGGCACTGCAGCCTTGGCGGGTTGCCGTCTCCAGACGGCATTTTTTTTCTGCTTGCGCGCGCCCCCTAGCGGGCACGCACGGGCAGAAAAGACCCGACCAATACAAACACCCGTTACCGGGTGTTTCACATATAGACGATCGGCGGCTCCATAGCCCGCCGATCGTCTATATGTGCTCGTTTTTTCGAACCCCCCTCCCCGACCCCTCACCTTGAATCCCGGGATCCGCTGCCCCATCTGCGGCCCGGGACCGGCTCGGAGGGCGTCAGGAGGAAGAGGACGGGAGATCAGCTCCGTGCTGATCTCCTTCCGGGCTGTGAATGCAGAAGTGATGTGTATTACATCACTTCCGCATTCACCTGTCAGTCATCTGGCTGCTATAGCCAGAGAAAAGAAGCTGATGAAGCAGATCTCTGCTTCATCAGCTTCTTTTGGGGTCCACAGGTGATATTAGGGGTCCTAGAGACCCCTAATATCTCCATAAAGAGGACCTGTCAGTGTGCCTTTGCTATTATATAGGGGGTTGTTATCCCCCTATATAATAGCAATAACAATAAGTGCAAAAAAAAAAATATAAATAAAAAAAAAGAAAAGTAACACATAAAAAAATAAAATAAAATAAAAGCCACATATAAAAAAAGGGGAAAAAACCCCCCCAAAATGTTTAACTCCCCCACCCCCACGTTTACGCGCCTATAAACGTAAATACGCGTCCGGTGCCCCAGCGCGCAAAAATGACAATTGCGCTACACATGTTACATATCGCCGCGAACGTCGCAGTGAGAGCAATCATTTTAGGGCCATCAATCACTGATAACACTAAACTGATGAGCGGTAACAGCTTTTAAAGCGTCGCCCATGGCCAATTTTGGGTATTATCGTTTGAGGTTTCGCACGCGCACGCAATTTTAAGGCTTGACATGTTTGGTGTCTTTTTACCCGACGTGACCCCGTCTTTTATATTTTACCAAAAAATTGGGTAATAATAAATGTTTTATCATTTAATATAGGGGAAACTGTTTTTAAAAAAAATTTCGGTAATTTTTCCTTAATATAGTAAAAAATAAAAACCCCAGTGGTGAATAAATACCACCAAAAGAAAGCTCTATCTGTCCCCAAAAAAGGGTATAAAATTCATTTCAGTACAGCGTTGCATGACGGAATAAATGTCAGTCAAAGTACCGCAGCGCTGAATACTGAAAAATGGCCTGGATGGGAAGGGGGTTTAACACCACGGATGTCAACTGGTTAAAGCACATTTATTACAGAGATGTACGTTATATGCGTTTATTGTGTTTTGACGAAAGCTTTAAGGCAAAATGGAATATTGCACCAAGAGTATAATGTTACTTTCTAGTCCACAGTTGACTCATCATTATATTCTACTCTGATATCAATGCTGATTAATCTATCTAGCAATCATAGTTCTAAACCACAATCTTTACAGCCATCATGACCAAATAGATAAGACGGTGCTTATAGTCACAGCAAGAGATGGCGCTGTACAGAAACCACGTGTGGAAGAGAAGTCACTAGCACTCCAGAAACATGAAATCATCAGCTCAGATGTATTAAACATACGTCACATACATAAATAGGACAACATTTTCAGACTACATAGAGTGTCTTCCTCAGGGTAACATGTGGCTTATTGTGAATAAATCTGAGCCGATAACAGCACAATGCCGGAGTGCTGGTGACTTTTCTTCCACAATCTGACCATCTATCCATTTGTCCAGCCACCTAAATAGGAACCAACAAGCCTCCTGTCCAAAAAATGATCCAGCACTGCAAGTCCAATGTACAGTTACAAAAAACCTTCTAAAAATCATCAGAAAATCTAAGAAAAACAAGGAGTTTAGTCTGATTTGTGACAGTGGACAGAGCCATGAAAATCACCTCTTTATGTCTACATAGCCAACACTGCATCCAGGACTGCCAATTTATTGCACAGATGCAGTACAGATAAACGCTTGCTTTCTGTATTGCTGTAAGAACCATTTCATTGTATTCATTCATTCAACAGCAATTTTCAGAGTACATATAATAAGAACAGTCCTTTCCTCCAAGGACTAAAATCCTATATTTCTAATATAATCATACAGACAGGAAGCCAAATACAGTAGCCCCTTCATTTACGTCACACCTTCAGTCTGGAGAGTCACGTTTGACCGACAGGCCGTTTTCTTTGTTGTATTTCTTTTTATCTAAGCGCTATAGACCACAACGAAAATCTGAGAGATGTTCTAACCCTTCCAAAACTAATAAGGTTTTGGCTTGAGTTGGGGTTAGTGATAGTCAGTGATACACCTATGGTGAGGTGTACTCATTGTCTCCATTCATCCCTAGAAGTACAGCTCACCCAAAATGAATGAGGCCACAGAGCACATGCCTCATAAGAGGACCTGGATGTACGTATGAAAGGCACACTTGTCCTTTAAACAAAATTTGGCCACAGTGGGTAACAACCCCCATTTTGTGTCCATTCTCTTTTCTCTAGTGTTACTAAAGAAGCACCATAGACGGGATAACAAATGGACAACCTTTTCCAATCCATTCAGGTTGATAGTTGTTAGAAGTGTTCGTAGACTGCCCGGTTGTGATATTCCTGCTGGTATCTCAGCTTGAATTTAGTTGCTATTTCATTGAATTCCATCAGCTGTCGAGGAATCTGACATATTGAATTTGAAAGCCTAAAGCCGAGAACATCTCCAAATACCTCAATATCAGATGTCATCTTGTGTGCAGTGATACAAGTTTATTCCATGTGTGGCTGAGGGAGCAAAGCTACACCGGATTCCACACTCTAGGTGCTGTTCAGGGAACGAAGATCATCATGTATAGTGTATGTATGGTTTTGATTTTTCCATGAAATGATCATTTGAATATTCCTACCAAATCAAACACATTTTTTATGTTTTTCCACCACAATATCAATTGCCTTCAACACATTTCACAGCATCAGAATGATCAGGAAACATCTGACCGATTTCCTCCATCAATTGGATGGTGTATTAAACACTATATCAATTATATATATTATAAACAAAACATTTTGTTGTACAAGTACAACAAAATAACTGCAAAGTTTGTGCGTTTTGTTCAATACATGATATAGATTGGCATTGCTTTCAATCTCTTTGGGAAGTGATCACTCAAGAAACGGTTTGTTAAAGTAGCATTAATAAGAGAACTATGGGGTAAGTGTTTTTCCCCCATAGTTTTCTTTAGGGTCAGAGGAGGACATATACTACCCTCCTCCCGTGACCCAATGCTCAGTATATAGCGGTCTATTGCCGCTATATGCTGTGAGCACCGCAGCCGAGACGGATCCTGACAATACAGTCGAGATCCACTCAGCTGCGTGAGTGACAGCGGGCTCTGCCTATCTAGCGTCCTCCCGTGACCCAAAGCGCAGTATATCACGGGCTACAGCTCGCGGTATACTGAGATCACCACAGACAGGACAGATCCCGACAATGCTGTCGAGATCCACCCAGCCACGTGAATGACAGCTGGCTCTGCCTATCCAGAGGCAGAGCCAGCTGTGCCCGCCCCCTCCCCCGTCTGTTCCTCCAGTCCGCACTGGAGGATCGGAGCGGGGAGGGAGGAATCCCTGTGGGGGATTCGAATGTTAAAACCAAACGAAATTGTAAAGACATTCGTCAAGTCTGATGCAGTTAACGAATGTTCTAGAGATTTTTTTTAATGAATGTTCATATAAAAAAATCTACCAGCGTATGGCCAGCTTAAAGAACTCTGGGCAAGTACACAATTTAACCCTTGCAGTGGGGCTACCCCTGCACTGCAAGGGTTAAATGCTCCTTCTGGTCAAAGGGGTTCAAATAAAGATATACTTACCCAATCCTCAGTCTCACCTGGCTGCTAGACTGGTCCCCATAGCCTCTTCTTTCCTGGGCTCCGGTGGTCTAAGGCCTCATTCACACAGCTTAGAGTCGGCCCGTACAGATCCGTGCGCTGTGCCTGTTCTTCTCTATGGGAAGATGTGGCCGTACCATCACCCGAGCTGCACATCCGTGCGGGTGCGTGTGTCCGTACTTGGACACTGATGGGATGGATCCATAGATCCTGCTTGCGTCCGAGCATGGACACCCGCACGAATGTGCAGCTCGGTTGAGCGCACAACGTACGGCCACGTCCCCCATAGGGAAGAACAGGCTAATGCGTACAATCACACGCAGCACCTGTCCCTCTCGGCCCGATACAGCTGTGCACACCACATGGATCTGTGAGGCCCGATCCTACGCTATGTGAATGAGGCCTAAGGATCTGTTACATCAAGTCTATTGACTTGCATTGGATAAAAGGACATTCCACAGCAGGAGCAAAGGGGAAGAAACGTGAGCGCTGACCACTGTGGGACAGATGACTGGGCGAGTATATCTTTAATTTTGGACCATCGACCAAGGCGAGCACTGACTTAACCCTTGCAGTGCAGGGGTAGCCCCGCTGCAAGGGTTAATTCTGTACATGCCCAGAGTTCAAGGCCAAGATGATTGCTGCCAAAACTTAGAGATCTTTAAGATTGGGAAACAATTGGATGTTTATGGCCTCTGCAGACAACGTGCGACTGATCCCAGATGATCCCTGAGCCAAAGCCGGTGCCAGGCATATCTGCTCAGTGTATAAGGGTGCATGCCTGCCCAAAGCGATCCTGCATTTATATGTCCCAATCACTCTATGGTTATTCACAGATAAAACCGTGCTCGCCAGATGTGTGAATGATGACCGAGATTGCGCAATGACCATTAAAAGTGTCCGTTACTGAAAAGGCTCTTTGAAAAATCACAATTTTTTTTTAATGTTCAAGGTACCGGAAATCTGCAGAAGTATTGTATAGGACTGTGACAATCTCAAAGCACATGTGAACCCAAAAAATAAAGTGCAATCTATTGCAGTTCTTAGATGAGGACACTGCATTAGTCTTTTCTCTTTATTGTAATCCTTTGAATTCCGTCCAGGAGTTGCTACGGGCATTCCTCCACTGTATCTATGGAGGGAGCCATGGTTGCGGTGTGATTGGGCCCTCAATGAATAAGTGCATTTTCATACAAAGTGCATGTATTCTTCTTGCCCCCCTCTCCTGACTGAGCAGGTTCCAGTCTCCCCTTTCATAAATGCATGCTTGCCAAAATCTGACACCCGCAGCCTCCTATGCTTGTTAACATCATGCGCTGCAAGTCCTCTGGCCATGCTAGTGCAGTAGAGCCCCATAGATGTCTATGCGGCCAAGAGAAAGAACTTGCAGCATGGGATGTAAACAATCCCAAGAAGCTGTGGCAGTCAGATGGAAACTATGCATCTGAGTAAGGGTTGTGGGTGAGATGTTAGGTCCAGGGGGAGGGGGGTAAAGGGAAGGGGGTAAAGGGAGCAGGGTACAAGGAGGGGGTTGCTAAAGAGGTTTAATGCACATTAAGATTTAAAAAGAGAGAAAATAAAACAGAAATAATAAATAAAGTCAAATGGCAAAAACAAAATCTTACAGTGCTGCAACAAAATTTTATTCTGGTGACATTTGTCCACAAAAGATTTTTCGTGTAAAAATGTTTTTTCTAGACAAACTTCATATTGTCTGTTTCTTTCCATTTCCATCTATACGAACAGTATAAATATGAGACTTCCGACAAACTGAAGCAGACAAGTCAGAAGCTGTGATTGTATTATTGCAAGAGGTAAGGGGAAATCTTCCAATGTGTTCCAATCTGTTCCAGTGACAACGGTCTAAGAGGGAGTGGGATTTCCCAACACTTCCTGTTGTGTCTCTCTGGGACAGGAAATGAAGGGGGATCGCCCATTGGGACACAAACAACAAAACAAAGCTGACAGGTTGTAACCCTTTCCTACTTTATCCAAAATTATTGAGTAAAAAAGGGGTTTTTGACCTGGATCTGGATATTAGGTGCCACACCCCCTGGTAAGTAAGTAATAGTAATATGCTTACTATTTATAATTACTTCTTATTACCAATATTTTGTGTTATTTATCTATATATGAAATTCTTGATACTTCCACAGAATTATCCTATATGATCATGTGTGTACATACAGCTTCATGGTGAATTACAATGTGTTTGATACAATCATGACCATCTCTTATATTTGCCTTAATTATGTACCCTACGTTTTTGTTGATTATTGTGGATATCAGATGAATTAATACTGGGGCCTAAGACATCAACCCACCATTTTGGATGGGGAATCATGTGGATTTGCAATTGAATTAATATTGTTGTCTGTATCAATCATGTTCCATAGGTTGTCGTCATTTCCTTATTGTAGTATGTTCTGTGCTGAGGGTTACACTCTGTTCCTAGGGCAGTGCTAGCGGAGAGCAATTACTCCATTCCACAGCCCTACGAATAATCGTTTAAGGGCCTCTTTATATGTGGTCTGGTCATTTGGCATTTGAAACCCAATCATGTATGTCCTCAAAAATCATGTATGTTTCTGCCAATAATGAGGTATTGTGCATGTGGCAAGAGCTTTGTTAGGGACTATCTATTCAATTTTATCATTGGCTTTAAGCCCTCTTTTGTTCCCTTTAAAAATTTATATGAAATAAACAAATATATATTTTTACATTTTGCGGTTGGAGTTGTCATTTTCTGGTGCTTTCAAAACCCCACTTTTTCTTTCTTTAAAATAATTTATTTTGCATTTATCCAAAATTAATAGAAAAGTTTTCCCTATAAATACTATTTTATTCTACCATGTGTTACATTTGCTTCCTGCACAGAGTACAAATACTGCCTTTGCCTCTTCCAGAGTACTGGCGCATTTACACATATGTGTTTAAAAACAGAGGGAGCTTTTAAATGGATCCCAAAAGTATATGCATTGAAAAAGCAAGGTTTGTAAAGGAGTCTAGTTTACAACATGGTGGTGTGTCGCAGTGAGTCAACGAACAGGCTGCTGCACTGCAATGCATGTAAATGTGACTAGATTTTTTTTTAAATGGACCCTTGCAGTGGGGCTACCCCTGCATTGCAAGGATTAAATGCTTGCTTTGGTAAGGGGTGAAAATAAAGATGTAATCACCTGATCCTCGGTCCTGCAGCAGTAACCGTTCACCTCTCTTCCCCTCAGTGTCCTCATGTCTAATGGTCCTTAGATCTCCAGAGCCATGGGAAGAGGCTGCTGGGACCGGTTAGTAGTCAGGTGGGATCGAGGATCTGGTGAGTATATTTTTATCCCTAGACTTAGAGAACTATGAGGTGAGTGATTTGCACTCACCCTCATAGTTAGAGCCGACGTGTGACAATAAAACTGCTCTATTGATCGGGAAGTCAGCGAACGCATACTGTCGCTCGCTCACTTTCTGATCATTTTCCTGCAGAGAGCGGTGACTGTCAGTCATTCCTCCCCGCAGAGATTCCCCCCTCTCCTCTCTGATCCTCCAGTGCTGACTGGAGGAACGGACAGTGGAGGGGGCGGGCACAGCTGGCACCCTCTAGATAGGTAGAGCCCGCTGTCAATCAGCCAGCTGGGTGGATCTCAACAGTATTGTTGGGATCCGTCCGGCCTGCGGCGCTCTCAGATAGCAGGCAATAGCTCACTATATCTTGCGCTTTGGGTCATGGGAGGAGGTTAGTATATGTCCTCCTGTGACCCTAAAGGTTACCCCATAGTTCTCTTAACCCTTGCAGGGGGAGGTAGCCATACTGCAAGGGTTAATGTAAAATAATCCTGGAGTTCCTTATATAAAGAGTAGCAAAAAAGCACGATAATGCAGGTATAAAATTGTCAACATGCATGCATAAGGCTCCAAAACTGTGCCTTGTAATGTATACCAGCCTGCAATATTTTGCTGCATGGCCCAGACTGGTGATTGAGAGGCCATGTTTGATGTACACAAATATTACAGCGCCGAATCAATAGAAAAATAAAGTCTGAAAAAAGAAAAAAAAACTAATTTTGAGCCCAAACAAATCTGCTATTTTATAAACCGTAAACACTTTCTAAATCAGAAACACACGCATCGGGTTCCCAGTACCATATGTGATCGAGATATAAAATGCAGTATGTTAAGAATGCATGGAGGGGAATGCTGTGCCTGTAATTGCTGGAATAAGGAATCTGCTAAGTTAAAGGGAACTGTAACCTTTTAATGTTTCTAAGATTTATATCAGAAAAAGAACAATCCTATTAGTGTGTTAAGGTATTAAAACCTAGTTTTAAATGATCCATGTACGTAGGGGCAGCCATATTTGATTCTGCGATCTCAATGCTGTAATGATTGAAGGGTTGATAGGATTATTTGTATTATTCAGGATTTATGTAGTGCCAACAGTTTGCGCAGCGCTTTACAATACAAGGAAGACATTACAGTCACAATACAATTCAAGACAAGATAGTAAGGAGGGCCGTGCCGCTGAGGGCTTACAATCTAAAAGGGAGGGACACGTGGTACATGAGGAGGTAGCTGTGTGGGGATAATTTGTTTGATCCATGGAGATCTGCTGTGAAATGTTCTAGGGGGGTGGATAAAAACTAATGCTTCCATGTATGAGAACCACAGCAGGTCAGAAGAATAGAGAGACTGTACTATCTGCCATGAAGAAAAGCTTTAAATCTTAAAGACAAGAGCAATGACCTTGATTTGACTAGGGATGAACTCTGATTTGGACCAAGCCCAAAAGAAAGCCAACAGTGCCAGCCCAATTTCTCCCCCGCAGCTTCACATAAACAATGAGTTGGGATGCAGGTGACATCATTGCCCTTATATGGTCAGATGGCAATATTTGGTCAAGCATGATGGCCATAAAAGGTCAATGTTGTCACCTGTATCCCGCTCTTTTGTTTACATAAAGATTCAGGATAGGAGATGCCCCAGATACGGCCCATTGAACAAGTATGGTCAGCTTCCTTCCGAGTTTGGATCAGCGTGGATTCCGCCAGAACTGAAGCTCATCCTTAGACTTGGCATACTTTTTTCCTCCCGCACCAGAAATTAGTTCAAGATCTTTGCCAGAAGATCTGCTTTAATGCCAAGTCCACTTTAGACACATTTGGCACTCGAATAGAAAGTTACAGTGTATCTAAAGCTTATATAAGCTTATTAAACTATATAAGCTATGTACCTTATATAGATTATAGAATAATGTGGGAAAGTTGTTGTCTCGTGTCCCCCACTGAGATATTTGCCCCTCTATTTGTACTGTCAACTATTGTTGGGATACCAAAGGGAAATCCAAATTTTGAATTGCCCTCAAAGGGCAAATCTTCCCTTCTGGATAAGTGTTCATATGACAGCTAAAAGGGGAATTTCTTCCCAATTCTTTTTGCGTCTTTAGGGAATGAAGCAAAGTTAATCTTCCCAGTGTGACATAAATTGCAAAAATACATTAGTCTTAAAAACAGATCATCAATATATTTCTGAAAACGTTTATATGAAAAGGTTATCGATTAATTTTACGTTAATGGACTTGCCACAGAACCATAACATTAAAGTTGAAATTACATTATAGGTGACACATGATTGACCAATAGATTACTTTGTTTAATCAGAATCCATATTAGAAATATTAAAGTGCAAGTCTAATAATTTTTTTTAGAATTGGATATGTTGGCTGTGTCCCATTAAGGAGCTTTCCCTTTACGTCCTGTAACAGACAACAGAAAGTGAGAAGTAATCTCCTCAAAGTTAAGGGAAATCCCCTTCATCACCAGAACAGGTGTCCCCATTGGAATATTTCTCCTCACTTTCTGTTGTGGTGACAAATGTCAAATTTTGGATTAAAAATGGTTACCAGAAGAAAGAGTGAATCTAACGGGAACTGCAATAAAAATTTGAGGGTACAAAAGAGGACAAAATCTCCACACAAAAGGTTTAGGAGTCCAAGAGTATTTATTTCATCATAAAGAACAGCAGGCCAAAACATTTTTCAGTGTCTAAAGCATACTAAACCTCAAGAATAAAAATTGTAAATACTGCAGCTTCCTATTCCTTCTATTCCTTGGATGTGGTTGCTGCATTTGTTTTCCCTTCATTTTTAACCTGATGACCCTCTGTCTGCAAAACCATCAGTTCTAAAGGTAAAAACTAGGGATGCACCGATACTAGTATCGGTATCGTGCAGATACAGAGTATCATGCTCCGATGCCTAGCCTGATAGTTCCTGTATCAGGAAGCCAGGCAGCATGTCATTACACGCTGCGCGGCTTCCTGATTGGCGGGGAAGCTGGCTCCATGCTCCATCGTCACACCGGCTTCCATGAATGGCCAGTAAGCCTGCTCCATGCATTCTTGTCACATAGTGACGAGAAGCATGGAGACGGCTCCTTTGCTAATCGGGAAGCCAGGTGGCCAGTCTTTACACGCTGCCCGACTTATCAAGAAGCCAGGTGGCGAGTCATTACACGCCGCCTGGCTTCCTGAATGGGAATCGGTACTCGGTATTGGCGAGTACCGGAAAAAAATTATCGGTACTCGGTATCGAAATACCGGTATCGGTGCATCCCTAGTAAAAACGTTCACTTACTGTACTCTATCTATGGAGGAGCTGTCACCCTATCAACAGGTATAAGGTTTTTTTTATAGAGGGTAATTTAAACTCTGGAATACAGTGTCTTTTAATCTCTTGTTTTCCCTACACCGACCAGTGTTCACCTGAGACCTTAGAGGCCCCTTCATATTAGAGAGCTGCCTAACCACTTATTGGGCTCTATTGTATGAATTTATCTTCGTACCAAGGAACGTAACCAATCTTGGATCCAGCGTCGTCTACTGAATACTTTGAGCAGTAAGAACTTTGATAGTGGGGAAGGGTTAGAACCCCTATCTTAAAAAGAAAAAAAAGGAGAAAACAATCTTGGCTAGAATTTTTTTTTTTAAATTTCTGAACAAATATTAACAAATATGTGCCAGTTATAATCCATTATTCTAGAAACCATAGTGTTCTGTTGTCACTTTGTTAGTGTGCAATGTTTAATATGAGAAATAGCCTATTTTGTGAGTTTTAGTTCTACAATTAAACAGTCACCCAATATTGTTAGCTTGCAGATACTCCATAGGAGATGGGGATCTATTACATTCCAATATCCACCTTGCAACAATGACATATCTATTCTTAGCTGTTGGGATAAAAACACTAATCAGCAAGTACACAAAACCTGACATTATGCAGATTTCCTGGTATTTTCCCCTAATTGTCCCCTAAGAGCTGAAAAGGTTCTAAGCCTTAGGCTTCATTCATATATGGAGTTTGCGTGTTCTGCGTGGCACATTTTTACATGTGCACGGATTCCGGATGTATGCGGCTTTTACTATAGCTGCAAACGTTGCGGAATCTGCCCCTAAAATCACGCTCGGACCATTTAGGGACACACGGTTTCATACCGTGCGGATGCCACAATAGTCTGAACAATGCATTGTTTTTTTTATGTTTAGAGCCTTTCCGTATGTGCCAGTACGTGCAGAAAACCGCTCATCTGTGACACACTGCATGCAAAGCCGCGTGCAGCAAAGGGAAGCAGTGGCGCGCAGCCCTTCGCCTGCAGTGTGGCTTTAAATTTATGATCTGGTGCGTCAGCTTGAAAGCAGTAGCATAGCTGAGCGTGCCGAGATGAACAATTTCATCTTCAGCCAATCGGCTT
Organism: Nanorana parkeri; assembly: GCF_000935625.1. Lineage (NCBI taxonomy): Eukaryota > Metazoa > Chordata > Amphibia > Anura > Dicroglossidae > Nanorana > Nanorana parkeri. The sequence goes on from NW_017307032.1 coordinate 221,035, forward strand.
GCCCATATAAACCCTCATGTCAGGATGCGAAGCCCATTGAGTTGTTATGCGTGAGACGATTGGCTGAAGATGAAGTCTTTGATCTGGCTGCGTTCAGCTCCGCACCTCACAGCTCCGCTAGCAGTGTGTCACAGGCTTTATACTTCCAATCTGCTGCAGTCTTTATATTCCAAGCTTTAGCCTTGGAGCATAATGGAATGGTAAAGATAAAAAGTGTGTTTCTGCAAACTATGAAGGTATTTAAGGTAGCAGTTACGTCAAGGCTGGAAGAGTTTGGAATTTGTTATGAATACATAATTCCCAAATGCTATGACACAGGTCTATATATTGTGAATTATTTGCTGACGTCACAGGTATATACATATTGATAGATGATGCGAGGCATTGCAGAGTGTAACACAAACCTGCCATTGATTAGAATGGTAATAGTAAGAGTATCAAGTGACACATTACTACTGCTCTCCTCTGACTCAGCCAGCACAACTATTTGATTCAAAGCAAATCTGCAGAATTTGACAACTCATTAACTAATGTGACTCACCATAGAAAATAAAGTAACTCTGCTAGTATCAGGGTCAGATCACAGTGACTTTTACTGGTATGCCGTCTCATAAGAGAAAATAAACAGATCAGTTGGTTAGCCAGGAGTACATTTTTAGAACAGAGATGAGTATTGCTTCTTCTGGACCAGAGACAAACCAACCATGTTTGCAGAAAGTGCAACAGCACAAGAGTCCTTGGGGAGTTAGCAGATAATTTATTCTATAGGTGGCACGGGTGGGTGCAGAGATCTACGGGGTGCTCACTGGTCGACCTAATGGCATACTATGGACTGAGTGTAGGGGTAGGTAAACCTCGGCCTCCCAGCTGTGATGAAACTACAAATCCCATGTGGCACTGCAAAACTGACAGCCACAGGCATGTCTACCAAAGGCATATGCATTGTGGGATTTGCAGTTTACCACAGCTGGATGGCTGACATTGGCCTACCCTTGGTTAAGGGCAGGGGTGCCCACACTTTTTTGTCTGGAGATCTACTTTTCAAATGACGAGCTCAAAAATCGTTACTGGAACTACTGCCTCTTTCTCTGGGCTGGTTTACACCACAAAGTCCGCGTTCCAGAGCGTTCGGCCTCTGGAACCCAAGCCGGCCGGCTCCTTGCATTTAGGGGCAGGAGGGGGGGGATCCCACAGGAAGCCGGCCGGCTTGAGTTCCAGAGGCCGAACACTCTGGAACGCAGACTTTGTGGTGTGAACCAGCCCTCTGCTGTCTCTCCTCTCGGCTGTCTCTTCTCCCTCTCCTGGCTGTCTTTCCTTACCTGCACTGCAGCAGCTTCCCAGGTCTCCTCCCAGGAGCGTCATGTGGCCAATGCAATCCCAAGACAGGGAGAAGTGTCCTGCCCCTTCCCGTCTGCAGTGTCTGACACATTCAGCCACACTAGCACCGCGGGAGGGAGCTCAGGTCAGTGAGCCGACGGAGATCTACCACTGTTCGCTCTGCGATCGACTGGTAGATCACAATCGACCTAATGGGCACCCCTGGTTTAGGGTAGAGCTGCAGCTAACGATTATTTTCAAAATCGATTAGTTAGCCGATTATTACGTTCGATTAATCGGTTAATCGGATAAAGAATAAAATCAATGTAAAAAATGGCTCCAGTGATGGAATAGGAGTATTCACCAAGAAGTACTCAAGTCTGTATTGAGATTGTAGTCCATCACAGGAGCAAGCTTGGTGCAGAGGAAGTAAAAACTGTGGTGTGCAATATAGTGAAATGAAGTGTAAAATTATACAGCAATGAATGCAGAATGGCACCGGCTATAGAGGACTACAAATCCCAGCAATCGTACATTATAGCTGGTGGTGTTCTGCATGGCTCTGTATAATGTATTATTGCTGGGTTTTGTAGTCCTCTATAGCTGGTGTTATTCTGGATTGTGCTGTATAATATATTATTGGTGGGATTTGTAGTCCTCTATACAGCGCAATGCAGAATACCACCAGCTATATAGGAATACAACAAATCCCAGCATTTGTACATTATACATACAGTGTATAACGTATTGCTGGAATAATGGGATTTGTAGTCCTCTATAGCTGATGGTATAATATACAGCACAATGTACCATCAGCTATAGAGGACTACAAATCCCACTATCCAAGCAATACATCATAGAGCACCATGTGTGGGAAAGTGCAGGCGTACCTGAGCAGTCTTCCAGCAACTTGCTTCTGAGATCGGGCCTGTCTGTCGGCGGCTGTCATCCCCACACACCTGCTCCACCTTACTACTTCTTCTCCCCGCGCCGATCGTGGATGTGGGCAGGTGGTGAGCGTGAGGCGGGGAGGAGGTGCAGCGTGTGGAGCGTGGATGCGCGCGGGCGGGTCTGGCAGCGCCGAGCGTGAGGTGGGGAGGAGGTGCGGCGGGCAGCTTGTGTGGAGCTGTGAACAGGGCCAACTAATCAAAAGCCGATTAATCGATGATTGAAAAAGTTGACAACTTTTTCAATAATCGATTGTAATCGATTATGTCGATTAGTTGTTGCAGCCCTAGTTTAGGGGATCCAAAAAGCTACTCTTTAGCTGCATGTGTCCATTTATCCTGGATAAATACATATTTGCACTTGGGTGGTAGCGGAACAGGGGGCCCAACATTGTTCTTGAACAGAGGCCCCGTGGGACCAACTTTGGCCAATGGTTTTCAGGGAAAAGTCTACTGGCCATGTAACGGTTTTCTATATGATAGACCAATTAAGAGTGTGGGGAGTCTACTAAAAGAACCCAATTGTTACACACAATGCGCAAACAATATTCCTACTCCAAAGAACAACTGAGTGTTCTGAAAAAAATAGAAAGGAAAATAGATTTTTTTGTCATTGTCCAGATATTAGAGAACATGTCCTCTCTCTCTCCTTAAAACCAATTATTACGGACTTGGTTTTCCAGACAAGCAGGTATGAATTCTCATCTTAATTTGCTACTTTCAGGAAAATACAGGTAACAGATTTTTGGAGACCTTGTTAAATGGTATTTGCAGAATTTCAGTTATCAAAGACCCTATAATAGTAACTTTTCCAGGAATGACAGCTTTTCAATCAAATCAACAGTCTGAATTGCAAAGCCCTTAATGGTAGAAGGGAGAAGAGAATAATTATACTGAACCAACCAATCAAATCTCTCTACCAATCATCCAGCACCTGAATGGTTTGTGGGGAAATGGATTCACAGAAGGGGCCAAGTACCTTTCATTGAATTGGAGTGGTTATGTCAGTGTAAAGTAGGCATGCATCACAGTTATTAGGTTAATAGAAGGTGAAGTAGATGGCAGCCCCTTGTTTAGCTCTCTGGGCTCTGGAGACCGACCATACAGCCCTTTTCACCTTTTGGTACAAAAGGAGTGCTCACTGTACTGAAGCCTTGCTCAGAGAAAAAAAAATTGGTTGGTGAGAGAACGCTTTAAATTTTATGCCGAATGCTCCTCCTGACATCTTTGTTTCATTTTTACAAAACAACTGATCTAGGACACAGTTTACAGCCAACTTTAGTCAAGCCAATTTGTAACAATGGACTGGAAACCATAATCATAACACAAAAGTTCAATCAGGGTTTTTTCATGTGAAGATTACGTATGCTGCATCAAATTCCATGCCATCGTCCTCTGTCTGAATAAAGTCAGTCTGCTCTAATTGTTGTTTGATTTTCTGTAAGCGAAAACCCCTGAATCTGAACTTCAGAAATGTCACCAAGTGTGGTCATTGGTTCAAGTTCCTTTTCTCTTCAGGTCAACTCACAACTCACTTAAGCTCAGCACTGAATCATGTAGTAAAAGGCTGCATCCAACAAAAACTCTGGCAGCAGGAGTTTATATTAAAGGAAATAGAAGAAAAACTAAGCAAACTTCCAATTTCAGCACTACTAAAATTTTGTGGCCAGTATTAACAGTTCACCTAAGGCACATGTAGGTATCTCAGTGTATTTTAATGAATATTCCACACTGCTAACACACACAACCAAAAGCTGAAATATGCTGCAGTTAACATACAATGTATTTGTTACACTTTCCTTCTTTTGCAATGAGGAGTAAGGACTAGTAGTTTTTGAATTGGTCATGTGGCGATATACTACATAGGTTGCATAGGTGTGCTGCCATACAAGACTGCCCAGTAGTTACAATGGTAGCTTCAAATTCAAAAATGTTATACACTATAATATAAGGCAGTAAGTAAACCCTTCTTAAGTCAAAGCAGCCCATGGCTAGAGTGCCATAAGCCTTGAGGCCACCATGAGATGAGTGCACTTATCAGTTCACTACCGGTAGACTATGCATTAGGTACCCCCTTCCCCCCCCCCCCCCAT
>NW_017307032.1:225407-265617 GCF_000935625.1 Nanorana parkeri
TGGAAGTCTATGTTGAAAGGCTAGCATAGGGTTTTTCTCAATTGGTGACCTCCAGTCAACCAATGCAATTCCACTTTTAATGCCTCAGAGTAGACCCATGTCTGCTGCCTAATATGAGGCTATTTTAATAAGGAAGTATAGAGCTATCCAATTAGGGCATCGTCACACAGGGGATTTAAAGATTCTTATTAATAGATAACAGGTAAAGCCACACTAATCATCTGCCTGTGCACCAGGGGTGGACAAGGCAGGATTTATTTTTCCCAGCTCAATTGGCCATAACTAGAGAAGCCCTGAAACGTTAGGAGTCTGTGGTAATTTTAAGGGATCACTGGGTACCTGGCTCCTGGGATTTGACTAGCCCTGCTATACACCATTGGTTATCTATGCACGGTAGGTTACAGGGACATATAGGAAGGATTTGCAGCCGCTATCCTAACATGAGAACTAAAGTTGAAAGTGGTGATATGTAAAAACTTTCAGTTTTAAGAAAGCATGTCGTGACTTGCTTTTGAGGAAAAGCTTTCAAGTTCTAATTGGCCCCCCCTTGTGCTGAACTGACTAACCGAACAGTGGGGTTGATTTACTAACCTAAACACACACACACACACCAGGTGTGTGTGATTTTCACACAGCAAAACGTATTTATCAACCAAAAAGTCTCTAAAAACATATTTCCACTAATGCCATATATGGAAAAATCATGCACATGATGCATATATAATGCTGCTTAACAGTTTAGACAAAAATGGTTAGCTCATGCATTTACATTCCTGCATTCATCAACGCAAGCAACATAACATAGAGCTAATTTACACCACATTACCTTGCAATTCATATACACGTTCGTGGTGTGTTTAAAAGGTTAGTAAATCAACCCCAGTGAGTCAGTTTTTAAGATTAGTGAAGAACGTCAGGCAAGTTAAACATAAAAACAGACTGTTTATTTATGACTGGAGTTCCACCACATCATATTGGTGGCGCACAATAAGGTAGAACACATTGACGCCTCTGTTCTCCTACATCTTCTTTTTACTTACACTTGAAAGAACACAACAAGTGTTTTTTATTTGCTGTAATTTTAGGTTCATGTTCCTGTGTGTGCAAGACGCCTTCTGAAATCAACAAGATCAGTTCCTCGGTTTTTATATGCTATGCATCATCATTTTCTAAACATGCAATGTAATTCCTCTGACATGCGATTATGTTACACTGTCCAAGCATACGCCCTTCGCTCTATATCCAGCTCCCTTTACCTTGAAGATCAGTATGGTCAAGCTGCTGAATAAAACCATCCTGGCAGACCTATTGTTTAAGGCCATGTGAAAGGCTCTGACCAGCAAATGCAGATTAGGATCATGATTGAGTGGAAGATGGAGACCTCGGTGCTTATTTGGTATGCAATGTAAAAAAGTGTTAGACCGAAGAGCTTGCTAAGTAAAAGAAAAAAAAAAAAAAAGTAGGACAATGAGAATGGTACTGGACCGTGGCAACCAATACAAGTGCAGTTTACCAAATTACACCTGACCATACACCTGCAGTATTGTGCTTAAAGGAGTACTATGGGATGAGTGAAATACACTCATCCCCATAGTTAGAGCTACTACTAAAGCTGTCACACATCGGTTCTATTGAACGAGAACCAAGCGATCTCATACTGCTGATTGCTCAGTTCAAAATCTTCTCCCTGCAGAGGCACGAAGACTGTCAGTCACCGCTCCCCGCAGGGATTCCCCCCTGCCGTTCCTTCAGCACTGACTGGAGTGAGTGACAAATAGGGAAGGGGGATGGTAAAGCTGGCTATGCCTTTAGAGAGGCAGAGCCAGCTGTCAATCAGGAAGTAGGGTGGATCCCAACAATTGTTGGGATCTTTCCTGGCTGCAGTGTGGCTCAGTGTTCTTTTGGGTCACAGGAGGACATTAGCAAATGTCCTCCTGTGACCCTAAAAAAGAACTACGGCCAAAAAAGGTTTGGCCATAGTTCTCTTTTAATGAAAATTTGGGATTTTCAAATAGTTAATGGGGTCAAATAGATGAGAGTTCAACCACAGTGCAATCGATTTTAATTTTTTTTTTAGCAAACTTAACCGTGAAGGTGGATTTAGTTTGAGAAACTCCAATCATTTCCAGAATCAAATGTTGGAATCAAATCATTTTAAACTACATTCTACAAGTCTCTGGTGGCATTATCAAATGTTGTGAAGAGGCTTTTTCCATATGAACATTCCAGTGGCCAGATTTAGTGACATCCCATCATAACATGAGTCTTCCTGTCATTCAGGTTCATCATTATCTGGTTAATGTGTTTTACTGTGCTACCTTTAAGATGCTCATACACCTTACGATTATCGGACGATTTTCGTATGCGATTCGTCCGATATTCGTAAGGTTGATGGGCAGTGTACAAAACGCAAATACTGTACAATCGATCGACTTGACTATCCAGCAGGTTAGAAAACTTCGGTCGATCGTTCGATTTTCGCAAGGTTGGTGGCGTTTCTGTACGTCAAAATGCATACGATAAACACTGCTCATGCGCAAACAAAAATACGTGCGGTCGGTTACTGCAATTTGTAGAGGTGTTTTTTTTTTTACTACAGCTGACTGAACCTTGGGATAATCGGGGCAGGATGGGGCCGCCGAAAATCGTCTGATGGTTTGATCATCGGACGAAAAAGTTGCGTCCGATGATCGCAAGGTGTATGGGCAGCTTAAGTGTTGCAGACAAGACTTAGGAGACAGTAGAAAGGGAAAAACAAGTCAAGATATACAGAGACACTATTACCTTAAAGTCTTCATGTGGTTTAAAAAGCTTCACCTTGCTAGTGCCCACCCAAGGCGAGATTCATATGTCCCTGTATGGTCAGCCAAAGGTCGGGCACACATGCTTCTACTTTTGCCGTTGGTGAATAACCTGCTGGCTGAAAGAAGGAAATAGAACAGATTCCTCCATCAATGCTGGCAAGCATTGATGGAGGAATCTCCTGCTGTTTCCTTGGTTATCCGTTGTCAGAATACCCCAACAGAGCTGGCATCATAGGTGCAAGTTTACTGAATCACTGCCAGCAGGCAGGTAGTATCTATTTTCAGAGGCAAGATCTAAAGTTTAGTGCTTATTTGTTGCCCCCGCTCTAGGTCAAAGTTTCCCTTGTATGGTTTACACTTTTCACCATCGTTAACAGGTTGGGAAGTTCATCCAGCATAAAGCAATATCTATCAAACAGAGCTCAGAGGGAGCACTGTAACTGCAGGGAATTAAACATCTGGGCAACAGCTGTACAGCTCACCAGATGTTCATACAGAGATGTGTGCAGCTCTGACCATGGATCTTCACCTATGCCACAGAGCAGTCACACCTACTGCTGCTCCCATTCTGCAGCTAACCTGTGTGCTGAGTGTTTTAACTATTACATGTATGTTAAAGGAAACCAGCAAAGAAAATGTGCATTCTATCCTGGCTCTTAGACTGATTCAAAGGCTTTAAGACTTGCTGGGCCACTGACCTGGAAGTAGTTACATCAGGACTCCCTTCTTTACCAATGTCACTTGCCATGTGAGGTCAGTGACTCAGTAGGGACAGCAGAGGCAGTCATGCAACAAGCATTTTCAGAAAGCGTATTAACAAATGGCAGCCTCCATATTATAATTGGAAAAGGTTTCCCAAGACAGGTCTCAAGATCCTCCTACCTCTCCAACATTGCAACCTCAGAAAACCTCTTTGGATTTCGACTCTTCCATGAGTGTCAGATACCGGGGTTCCCCGTCTGTGTAATGGTTCTTTACTTCAACCCCTGCTGAATCTTGCACTGACATAGGAGGTCAGAAGGAACCAGTGTGCAGGTGGGGCACACTGGCTTCTCAAACTCCTGAAGAGTTGAATGTCAAACAGACTTTGAGGCTGCAGAACAAGAATGGAGGAGGTGGTTGGAGGAATGTGTTGTTGTAGAGGGGAGAAGGAGAGGAGCATAAAGCTTTGCAATCTTTACAGACCTTGTCTCTTTAATCCTGTAAGTAAACAAAATGTAGTGGAACGCAACAAAAAATACCTACAACACGGTCTTTACAATAACCCCTACTAAGAATTGTAGTGTTCCTTTTACTTTGGATAGTACCTACAGCTAACTAAAACAACAAATACATGTACAAATACATTTCAGCCAACATTCATGGTAAACTCCAAGCAACTGGACACTGGTCTCGCATATTAAGTAGTAAGTCAGGTTAAAAAAAAAGCATCCACAGAACACGAAAAACCACATGTAATCAAATTTGCTCCAACAAGGACAAAATTCCTCCTGTTCTCCAATAGGCAATTTGATACAATATTACTAGCTATTTAAAGTGACACTAAACTCAAGAGTTATATCTTAAAAATGAATCAAGTACCTTTAACTATAAAAAAATGTATCTTATTTGTGTATCACTCGGCTGTAGATCTTCAAATCATCTCTGAATTGGTGCTGACACTGTCCTTTCTTCTGGAGGGGGCTACTTTTGTTCCCCATGGTCCATGTGTGTGTTGTAAAGTAGTAACCGCTCCAAGCTCACTCCCGGGATGGACTGCAATGTCAATACACATTAGAAAAGTAAACGTGAGTCCATCATGGGACTACAAAAATAGCTACTTTACAGAAAGAATGACAATGTCAGCACCAATTCAGAGATGATTTGAATATCTTCAGCCGAGTGATACACAAAGACAAATTTTTGTTATTATTTAAAGTACCTGAATGCATTTAAGATTTAACGGAGTTTAGAGCCACTTGAATTCTGTGCATTTTGAAACCTATCCATCTCCACCAGTAAGCCGGGACAGGCTCCTGTAGAGAGCCATTTTCAGTTATACACGGTGCTCATATGCCTGCTCATTTTAGGCTCCTCTCGCTATACAGCTATACAGTTCCCAAAACAGCTATAACATTATATACTGTATGTGTATAATGTAAAGTATAAATGTTCTTCAGTTTTTTTAGAACATAGTGCATAGGCCCACCTAGGTCACTCTCTGGGTCAGGAGAGCTTACTATCCAACGTCCCTACAAGGCCTGACATGCACACAAGTTCATAGAGATTGAAACAGACATGGACCTGATGGGGTCACTTATTAATGAGTGGACCTTTTTACCATGGAAGCAATGATAGGAAATTTCGGATGTAGCATAGGGGCAGGTAGCTCACATTGGGAAAGCATTGTGTGTCTGATATAATATCATCCCACTGACGCCATCATTGATGCAATAATCAGCCCAGGACGGAATCTGCATTTTTTTGTGTGCAAAAATCAATTTTCCAAATAAAAAAATTAGCTACAGGCATTCTTACAGCTAAACTACACTCGCTCTTGGACAGGAAAGTCAATCTGAAGTTTACTTTACCTGGTGCTGCCATTGCTCTAGACTATTTTACCAACATTGTATTTGTATCATTCATAGAGCACAAATTCCATTTTATGCAAGAGTGTGCAGTTCTTGCCTTTTACACCAGATTCCTCATTGTATTTGTACCAAAAGTGCATCAAAGACCCTTACATTGACTGTTTTACTGCTTATTATATCATAGTGGAGATGCCAGAGGCTAATCCAGAGCCGCTCCATTTGTGCTGAGTAAGGAATATGACATGAAAGTGCCGAGGTCAAAGCCTTCTTTGAGATTAATAAAGGATTCTTTCTTCGGCTCTTTTCACGGATTCTTAGTGTGAAAAAAGACCCAGGATTCCCCTTCCCATGGCTGTAAAGACAGGCAGAAACTGACACTGCTAACAGTATCACCTGACCTCCCAGCCAAAAGAGAGATTAGATAACCAGGTCTCTGTCCTGTCCACCCTCATTCAGATCCACTTAATGTAACACAATAGAAGAGGGTCAAAGCCAAGGAACAGCAGAAACATGAAGCATATAAAGAGGAGACACGTCCACTGTATGAACCAATCAGACTCAAGGTTCAGCCAGGCTAACATATGTTTTTGGCAGTCCGCTTTGCTTAAAGTCCAACTGAAGCCGTTGGAATAGATAGAGAAGTCATATAGACATTGCACTAATAGCTTCCATTTCAATAGTTGTACCTCCACCGCCCTGTTATAGCAATAACGCTGTGGGGCTGCTATCCACTTTCCGCACGGCAACCTGCATTTTACTGCCCATTGGTAAAATGCAGGCTGCAGGGTAGAGCCTGTGGGATCTCACAGAGTTCTCTCTGCTTAATAGTTATATGACTTTAAAAGGGTAGTTAATCTTTATACAAAAAATAGCCTATGCAACCAAGAAGCCCCAGTAGGTGACAAACTAAACAGCTTTTATAAATTTTCATTCATGCATCTGCTATACCTGGTGGGTATTTGTGCCCTCAGCAAAGCTTGTGTGAAAATAATTCCCCAATATTCCGCATAGCTCCGTCCTGTCGCCAGGATGGGCCAGCTGTTGGATGCATCACAGGAGTGAGTGCCGTCCTAGTTTACAGCCCCGTTCATGTGCAGTGTGTTCTCTGCTCTGTCGCAGCCACTGAGCTCAGCTGAGAAAGCAATCGGCACATCTGAACAAGGACGCCGCTTGTATCCAATGGATTGCTCATCCTGGCAACAGGACAGTCTTCAGTGAGGGCACTAATGGCCAACAGATGAAGATTTTTCTACCTGCTGGGGCTTTTTGACTGCATAGGATTTTTTTCTGAACCCTTAAAAAGATCACACTACTGAAGTACCAAAGCAAGTCGACCACAAAACATTTGTAAAGCACATCAATGTGCCTTTTTTTATAGCAGTGGTATGGATGCAATAAGGCCATTCTGCCACTCTAAAAATGGACCTTTGTTATGGCACAGTTCAACTGGCACCAGAGTTTGACCACACTAAAAGAAACGGCAGTAAAGCAAAGCACCCGTTACAACATTTTCTACACCACCCTTGCAGAAAAAAAACCTCATTGGCACCAATTTTTAATTACATATAATTTACCCAGGTCTTACTTGCACCCCAGGCTGCATGGAAATACCAGATGAAGAGGGTTGTAGGAAAAGTCATAAAAGACACACAAAAGGCCTACGGCCACCAACAAGTCCTGTCTAAGTCAAATTAAATTTTAGAAATTGCTCTGTCTAAAAAGAATACATTTGAATCTTCAAACATCATTCCTAGAGGAACTAATAATCCAAAGCCTCTAACCTTACAGGACAGTGTTGGTTTTAGAACAGAAGAGACTAAAGCCATACTCACAAAAGTTGTGCACATCTTGCTGGCCGTGTACGGCAGTTGGACGCTCAGGAGTTGCTTCGTACATCCCCAAAGCCGTGTCCTCGTCTTCCAGCTGGGACTCTTGACTAGATCTCTTTTTACCAGCTAACCAGTGTGAGGGCAACGGAGTGTTGGACACAGAGCTCGACAGCAAAATGCAGACAGCCAGAACAGCCCATAACTTCATCTTAGAAAGACTTCCAAGAAAGGGACCTTCCAAGGGAAAACAGAAGAGAACATGACATGACATTTCAAAGGATTTCAAAGGAATTTTTTTTTTTAACTATTTAAAGTAGGTTTAGGCTCATCAGTGTCAGAGCAGGCTGATATTGGCCTTCCCTCTTTTATTAAAGTGTTTTAACAAAATTGTTGCTGCTAATACTGTACTTTGACTTGGCCCCTGTCTGACTTTTTGTCATCAGCTTGGTCTGCATGTAGATGTGAAGAAAAAATGTGATCAAAAAGGCATGTGCAATAAAAATAAATAAATAATAATATTAAAAAAAATACAATTTTGGATTTTTCCCTCACCTGGTGACATTTCTCACTAGGACAGAGAGGGTGAGGTCAGAGGACACAGCAATAAAATCTGGCACGGCTTCTAATACTTCACCATTTAACCCAACAGAAAAAAATGGCTTTAAATATAATTTAAGGAATCAGGAAAAATATTAAAAAAAAAAGATTATTAAGGAGACCTGGTAAATACGCATTGGTTAGAGAAAAATAAAAATAAAAATCGCAGGTGAGTCAAAGTAACTTGCTTTTTTGTTTTGGCCGAAACAAAATAATTCAATTTTTAAAGCCGTGTTATTAAACCTGCTCTCCCCTGTGGGATATAAAACGCCTCCCTCTTATCCAGATAGAGAAGGGCAGGTGTCCTGTAGTTCATCAGTGAAGAACTCCAACAGGACTGACAACACTGCCTGAGATTTTAGTGCAGCAGTGGCACTGCATTGTCAGCTTAAACAGAAGGAGTTAGGAATACAGTGAATTTTTTTGTATGAATCCTAAGCGTATTGACAGAAGTATACATAAAAAAAAAAAAACCCACACAGGACAATAGAGGAATGGACAGCACTTCAAACCAAACAGTGTGTATACATAATGCATTACTTGTATAAGGTGTAAGCAACTTAAAACTTTACTTTACAGTAAACTCAGTATAGTGCTATATAAGAAGGCTATACAAAGAGTAGTGAAGATAAGCAAACCATTCAGAGACCTGATTTCTCATGAAAATAAAAGGGGGAGGTATACAGTGATTTTCAGGCAGGATCAACAGGTACACTTTCTGTACAGGTCCCCAAAATGTGCTGTCCTTGGATCCCTGCTTTACAGTATCTACACTTCCACCCTAGCATAGTATACGACCTCCAATGGCTTCCAATATCATCTCTATGCTGACACCCAAATCTATCTCTACTCCTCAGCACACCCCTTCAGTCTCCTCATACATTACTAATTTACGGACATAGTGTGGAGGTCCCACAACTTCTTCAAACTAAGTCTTTCCAAAACAGAACTGCTAATCCCTTCCTCCTCCATCAAGATCACAGTCATCAGTCCATCCCCATGCCAGGGTGCAACGTGTAATCCTGGACTGTGACTTCACCTTTCATTCCCACATCCACAGCCAAATCTTGCCTTCTTATGCTCCAACATCTCCAAAAGATCCCCCTTCTTAACCAATGACACCACAAGACCTCCTGCTCTCTACCTCCCTCGTCACCTCCTATGCTCGTCTCCAGGACTTCCCCAGAGTCCCATCCTCTGGAAGACTCTACTCCAACCTCTCCACCTTACTCTGTCCACCTTTACGTGATCCCTACGAATTCATCTCTTCAGGGTAGCCTATTCCACCTCTAACACACACGTGAACTTTTACTTTCTCCATTAGTTAATCCCCTCACTTATTACATTGTGCATCACTTGCTCCTTCCTTTTAGATTGCAAGTTCTCAAGTGCAGGGCCCTCCTAATATTTTTACTGAAGTTATATTGTAACAGTACCATTTCCCTTTAATTTTTAAAGCACTGCACAGAATGTTGGCACTATATAAAGCCTGTATATTTGTATTACTTTATTTTGTATTATTATGCATTTATTCTATATTATGCATTTTATTTTGTGTTATTGCGTATTTTGGTATTATGTCTTGTATTATTATTATTATTATAATCTGACTTAATGCTAATTCGCAATAGGCAAGATAGTCTTAGAAGTTGTGTTAACACCTGTATAGTTGGCAGCAAAAAATTTACATCAAACATACATACAAAACACATCCTTTGAAGATACCGCCATGTTTACACAGATTAATGGATTATTAGCAGGTTTTTTTTTATATTTGTTTTAGTTGTCAGGACCTCCACAAGATTTGTGGGTTTCCATAGTCAATCCAACAAAGGGTTTACCCTCACCCAGATCTTTGCATTTCAACGGCTGTTGTCCCCGTCGCAAAATAAAACAATCACCCGACAATGGGCCCCCGCTCTCTACATGTGTGTGAACATGCCTGCGTGTTGTTTCAAGGGTTCCTGCAGCGTGTTTGGAAACTCCACTAAGATCTGTACATAGGACAGTTCACAAAAGTGATTGCATGTCTGGAAGAAGGCAGCAAAAGCAAAGTTTACACTGCGAAAATACTGTGTGTGGGAAACACAAGAGCCAAGTGTATGCAAAGCAAAAATAGTCAGACAGCACTCGCTCAGTTAACCCTTTCCTCCGTTACAACTGGCAGAAAAGAGGATACATGTACGTTGCTGACAATCCGTGGCACTTAAAGGCAATGTAAACTGGTTTTGTATACATTCTTTCATTTAAATATATACTTTTTTTTTTTATACAAGTCCGTAAATCAAAAAAATGCCACATGAATTTTCCTTGTTTTAGTCCCTAAATTAAGAATGTTGCATATGAATTCTGCTTGTTCGGATACTCTTCAGTTCCTCAAAAAAAAAAAAAAAGTTAAATTGCATTTATTTTAATTAACCTGTTAACCACCGGTTTATTTCCCTGTGCAGCAAGGCTCAGACTGAGGAAGGGGAACACTAGGGCCAATCAGCTGTGCTGCATGTGCTGACAAGGAAGGTGCTGTGCTGATAGGAGAGGAGAGCTGAGGGAGGAGCGCATCAGTCTGCTACTGTTCTTTAAATTACTATTCACAGCCTGGGAGGGAGGGGCAGGGCGCTGACCAAGGTGTATGGCTTAAAGGGTATCTCTGGTCAAACTAAAAAGTTCTATCCCACTCCTAATAACCATATGCATCAACTCAACGTCTGAACAATGCAACATTATCACTGATTGCTGGAAGCAATGCATGATGTAGTCTTGAGAAATGGAGATTGCATCACATCAAGCAGCAGGGAAAGAGATGCAACGCACACTGGGAATCCAGGAAAGTGATGAACAGATGGAAGGCAGCACTCACTACATAAAAGGGATTTTTTTCAAGTAAGCTTTGATTGCATTATCAAAAACAACTCTAGTATCTATTCCTATTACAATGCTGATGTTATAAGAGGAGAGGATATGCTGGGACTTTACATCTCCTTTAAATGTAGGGTAGAAAAGTCAGGTCACCAACCTGGCTGGCAGAGATGTTTAAATCTTCATACTCGATAGGTCTCCTATTGGACATTATTGAGTAAAGAGTAGTGTCTCGTCCTTACTTAGGCGGCTCCATCATGGCTTTCAATCACAGACATGCTGTGTGAAAGGAAATACCTTTGTAACCATATAGTGCTCTGGGAATCCTTTGTTGTGTATTAAATGTTTATTTGTAAACCAAAGATTCTGTATATACATTCATAGTTTGCCATGAAGAGTATTAGTCAGGTTTTTGCCAAGCTTCTCATCCATGATTATCTTTAGCCAAACTGTGCTGCTTAAATGTTTGCAAGTATGGTTGTATCTGAAGGATACAGAAATTTGTGCATGTTAGAAAAATGCACAAATTGCATAGGCAGAAGATGACTATATAATGACCCGTTCTGGACAAAATTCCATTAACCAGGTAGCCAATTCAGTAAAAAGAAAACAAAACTGGAACTAGTACCATTAAGACCTTGTCATTGTCAGAAGATGCACTTAACCCCTGCATACATAGATACAGTGTTTGCCCCTCGATTGGACTGACTTGGTCCTGAATTATACATTTGTTTACTCCCCGAGAAGGATTTGGTCTAAAATGGCCCAATAAGAAGTGAACAGCATGCTCATGTGTTAGCGAAGAACATACTGATAGGAGGAGAAAGTGTAACAGATGAGCGCATAGATCTCCCACTTCTCCCTTAACTGTGCAATTACAGGTTGAGGGAGTGAGAAGAACAAAGTTTTACTAAGGTTCAGCAGAGAAAAATCAGGTCTCCTGCCCTGCCAGACTGCCGGACAGGGCTGTGTAAATCTCAGTACTGGATAAGACAGAAATGCAATTCAGTAGATGGCTCTATCATATGTACTTCATCTGTGCATTTAGTAGTTGGCCTGGAGTTCGGCACCAGTCTTGCATGCTGCTGGTATCCCAGAGGTTTGTACAGGATGCCCCCGGCTTGTGGTTTGTAAGAGGAAACGTTGAGTTAATCTCAGTTGAGCATGTCACAGACAGAGAAATTAAACAATACTGTTTAAACAAGTTATATACCTTTCCAACACATGACAATAGAGCTGCAGCTAACGATTATTTTCAAAATCGATTAGTTAGCCGATTATTAAATTCGATTAATCGGTTAATCGGATAATAAAATAAATGTTAAAAAATGGCTCCAGTGATGGGACTACTAGTTTGTATTGAGATTGCAGTCCATCACAGGAGCAAGCTTGGAGCAGTGGACGTAAAAAAGAAAAAAAAGTGTGGTGTGCAATATAGTGAAGTAAGCAAAATCTTCATTTTGCTGCTCTTATTTATTTTTTTAATCACACCGCTGGCCATATAGCCTTAAAGTGCAACTCCGCTTTAAAAAATAAAATAAACAAAAAACAAAGTTGGGAGCAGTTAGGTACTTTATTGCATGCCGAGTTTCTGCTGCAATAAAACAAACTTACCTGCCTGTATACATAGCTCAATGTACATTCTAGGAACACCTCTATGCCAGAATAACTGAACTCCCTTTCATGAGCATGGGAGTTCATTCATCCCCAGCTAGCCAATCAAAACACCCAAGGACCCAGACCCTGGAAGATGGGAAAATGTTGGTGCTGGATGGAGGGAAGAGGAGGTAAGTTTCGCTTTAATGTATACATTTTCAGGAGCATGCTGTATACTCATGGGCTTATTTAAAGAAAAGGTCCATTAAACAATCTTAATCTAGACAGGACAGACAAACATAGCGCAGTTATACCCAGTGTGCTCCCAACTGCAACTTTAGATCTGCTATTTAAGGATTTTGTTTTCTCTTTACATCTTAGATGTCATTTTGCTGTTGTCTGTCCATAGCATTGACACAGAAGGTTTCCATATTCAGTCTCCTGTGCAACAGTCTTATTACCCGTTAAGTCTGCTAGTTTATTGATAATTTTTCTACCTTTTTTAAGGGCCGGTTCACACTGCATCACAACCTGGTGTTCAGGGGGTTGGCGGTGCATTGAATTCAACAGTGCAATCGCCCGCACCCAAATGCGTGGCACAGTGCGATCTGCAAAATTAGTGCTTGCAGCATTTTTGCAGATCGCACTGGACTGGAACGCAGGCACTAATGTGTCACGCATTCAGGTCCGGGCAATCACACTGCAGGCAGGGGGGGCATGGCTGCAGTGCCATTGACTTCAATGCACCACCATGTCCCCTCCTACAACTGAATGCAGGGAGCCGGCCGGGTTGCGATACAATGCGGTCCAGAGGCTGACTGCTCTGGAATGCACCATTTGTGGTGTGAACCAGTCCTTAAGCCTCATTCACACAGATGTGCAGAAACCTGTGCCCAGGATTGGGTGTGTGCAGCTGCCTGTACAACTCAATGAAGGATGCAGCTGCATGCTGGTAAATGCCGCCCCAATGGTGTACTTCTGTACAGGTATACTGTAGATGCACACCCCTTCACAGTCGAAGTGTCAAATACAAATTAAAGCCCAACAAAGTAGTCTGACTTACATTCTTATTTATTTAATTCACTATGGGACTGCGTGCATATAGCACTTGGTCCTGTTCAAATCAATTCTGCTATTGCCAAGCAGCGTGTTCAGACAGTTTTAGCACCTTGCTAGCACGGAGAGTTTTGAGTGTCAGCACTGGTCTCTGGCAGCGGGGGCTGCACTGGAAACCCATAATGATATTCAAAAGAAATAACTCAGCACAATGGGCTATGATTTATCTGTTTGGGGCTGTGTAAGTAGCCCTAGCAGATCAAATCAAAACTATGCATGATTTAAAGCAGCTGCAAATTTTATAACCCCTGCACTGCAAGAGTTAAGTGCTCATTTTGTCTATGGAGCGAAAACAGTTATACTCATGTGAGCCACAATCTCACCAAGCTCCTCCCTCGCTCATGTGTATGTCTCAGCGTCCTCATGTTCTATACACTGCATAGAACATGATGACTTAAGCATCCTTAGTGAGCTGGAGCGGAGGAGGAGACAGGCTGAAGGGACCAGTCTAAGAGCAAGCCTGGATCGTGATTCAGGTGAGTAGAACTTTATTTTAGCTCCTTGTACAATACAAGCACTTTACCCTTGGAATGCGGAAGGAGCCCCAGTGCAAGGGTTAAGATATGATTTGCCTGGAGTTCTGCTTTAAAGCGGTTACACCACAAAGCATGTCATCTATATACCCCAATTTCACTCCTGCAATGTCACCACCTCACATGGTTTTCAATGGATACTACAAGTGGCCGTCTCGACACATCATGCAAGTATAGGCCACTGATTTCAGAAAACCCATCCAGAGAAATGCCATGAAGTCATCGTTGGTGTGCTTGTAGACAGGAAGTGGCTACAAAGTGGAGATCAGCAGCACTGAGAAGCAGCAAAGGTTTAAAAAAATGAAAAAATCTAATCAAAACTACATTTTCTTTAGTTAGCTCTCCAGTGACAACCAATAATGTAAATTGTTTTTGATAGATTGACTTCAGAATCTTACACATTGGGAGAGGCTTTATTTTATTTTTTTTATTAAAAAACGGTCTTTGCAAACATTTGTCCGGGTAAATAGCTTTTTACTGTAAATATTTGTTACCAAAATTTTTATCTTTGAGTCAGCCTGTGCAACAAAATTGTCAGGATCACTACTGACTGGCTCGCTCATTATCAATAAACAGTCAACTAGTTTTAAATGTTACATTCTGGTCACTGAAATATTTCTGTATGCTACAGTATTTGTAATTTATCTAAGAAATAGAAATGATCCATTCATATATTTAAAAAATTATTGGCCGCAATTTGTTATTGGTGCTCACAGTGATCAGAAAAATGGGAAACCATAGGGAATGTCTTCATTAATGTCAAAGAATTCAATGAACACCCAAATAAGATTCCATAAGCTTGGCCAGCACCGTCCAGCTACTAATTCAGACATAGGAAATGGTCTCCCCGAGGCTGCAAATTCCTGCAATATATGTTGAAAAGCATTACTAAAGTAATTTATCCGTATTCGATAGCATTCATTACCCTACGTCATGATGAAAAATACACGTTCCTCTTTTCTTGGCCCCTGTGACACGGCTGTCACTTTGTATAATAGACTGCGTGTGGTATGGCGGTCAGTGATGGGCTGACCACACATACCTAGACTGGGGGAGATCCAGATGTGTGGCTGCCTCATCAATTGCAGATTAAACGGCTGCTTGTCAATATACCTGGATGTAACTGAGAAATTCCGTCCTACAAAAAAGAGACTGTATTAAAGCCGCACTCCAGGCAGATATAAAAGACACATTAAAAACACAGCTATGTTAATGTTCATTAATAAATCATGAACTATTTTTTTTTAACAGCTAGTGTAAATAGCTGAACAGGACTTCCTAGTAGCCTTTTGCAACCCCCCATACAGCAGCACTGGGAATAGGATAGAGAGGGGCAGGACGGGGAGCCAATCAGCAGTATACCAGTGCGCGGAGGTAATGTGCACATGTATCACAATGGACAGTAATGTGTTATGCGCATTGATGCAATGCGATGCTACTTACCATGCACCTGCGCTAAGGAAAATGCTGCACGCTAAATTTTTGCTCCATTGTGGCGATTTAAGCAGCCCTCTTGAATGGGCTGTCCTAACGCAAAACACGTTGGCATTGGATACAACACACAACACATGCACAATTAAAGCACCACAGCAGACCAGGCTGGTGCGAATAGGCCCTAAAAACTGATCCTGGATTGTTGCCCCAGGTCAACAACTTATGTGAACAGGTAACTAAACTTGAACATGCTACACTATCCAGCTTTACTAAACCAATACTTTATATAAATGTAATAAAAGAGCCCATTCATCCTAAACAAAATGTTGGTACTTGCTGGAGAATCAAACCACCTAATGGCTTCTCATATCACATGGCTATTCAGTAGCATTCCCATGAGATATGAGAATTTCCATGCCAGGATAAGAGATACCTACTCTGATTTTTCTGCTTTTCTTTTATATTATGGAGATAATAGCAGAAGCAGTGGGAATATCCCTGGGGAGACTTGAATTCCCAAAGGAACAGAGTCAGTACCTGTTGCATGGATATTTTGTCAGTTCAGTCCCCAAGAAGTATATGTAGCCAGCAAATGACTCCCCATCTTTTTTCTTAGTGGATTGGCCCTTTAATTATAGAATCTTTGCTGGAAACTGACCCAGTGCCCTTAAATTGCAAAGCTGGAGCACCAACCACCGAGGCATAAAAGCTGCTTACTTAATGGGACAACAGTAAAATAGATCTGGATTGTGATAGGAAATACAGAAAAAAAGTTAAATTGGCGATCGGAAGGGTAGATTGAAGCTTTCTAAGCTTTCAGCTTTTATTTATCCCTGTTTATTATGAAAAGATGGGGTGAGTTGAATAAAGGGTCAGGGTGGGACTTGGGTGTGCGTTTTCGGTTTTAAAACAGAATACGTTAATGAAAACCACTCACGCTGCTTCATTGACAAAGCAATCCCTCTGTGAGGGCTCTAGATCAGGATTCGGCATTTGTTACACATTTACTTTGGCTGCCGTATCTGCTGTGTGGCAAGATTCATTTTGTAGCAACTTCCACTAATGTGAAATGAAGCATGCAGTCCTACAAGACGGTCCAGAGCTTCACATGTTTGTGGTCTGGCTAGGACAATCCAACCACAGGGCTGTTGGCCACATATGCTAAACACTACAGATGTCCCATCATTTTAACCTATGAGCTTCTAGGTACAAATATGCTGTAGTCTTTACTTGGACTTCTAAAGTGTAATGTTCTAAGAGAGACCATTGTATTGTCCAAAGAGACGTCTGAAGGTTCTTATTGATCCAGGTCATGGAAAAGCCAGTATTAGTCACATTCAACTAGACTTGTTCTGTAATGGTAAAGACATTTTGAAGCTTCTCCAAGGCACTTTTTCAGTTCTGCTTGGAGAAGTTATGAAACACCCAGTTGAATGTCCAAAGAGAACCTGTACTCTTGATGACACTAGACCACCATACTGCCCAATACCTGGAACCAGTACTTTTACACACTCAAGCCCACCATATGTCTTATGCATGTGAAATCCCAACAATTACGTTATTTGATCCTACTACTTCTACTTTGTCTTCTTAATATACCAAAGTATTTTGTTGTATGCGTTTGACAAGTCTAAAGCTGGACATACACCTATAGATTATCTGCAGATTTTCTATGGTCAGATGGAAAAACTGCAACAGATTTCTCCATCTACGCTAACCTGTGGATGGAGGAACCTCCCACTGGGCCAAGCTTCAGTATCTTGCTAGTCAGCCCCGCTGGCTGTCAAAATGCCTAAACAATCTGATTGGATGCAGGTATTGTTCAGGTGTTTTGCCAGCCAGCAGGGCCGACCAGCAAGATACTGCAGCATGGCCCAGTGGGATATTCCTCAATCCACACAGTTTAGTGTAGATGGAGGAATCTGTTGCACTTCTTGCTTCTGACCAGAGAAAATCTGCAGATAATCTATAGGTGTATGGCCGGCCTAAAAAATACCTGTTGGTTTTGCCAGAAATCTTTTGAGCGGATAACTTCTTGTGCTCTCTGCTTGTGCACAAGGAAGGGTGATGTGGATGAAGGGGGAAGAGGAGATTAGGAGAGGTCTGTGTTATTTGTAATGCATCAGAAATGAAATAGGCAAGAGGATGCCCCATGCTTTAGAATTCAGAGCCCAAAAATACTCAATGTTGTCATGTCATCAGAAATTTAGGAGAACACTTTCTGGCACATCAACAGTTACTTTTCTGTACTTGCATCATGTATAGCATGCATTAAAACATGGCGAAGTGCAAGCACTGGCAAGGTGTACAAATTATGTTTTTATTTTTGTATCAACACTATTACAGGCAACCTGTACTTTTGGCCCTGCTAGGCCACCAATCCTCTCAAGAAATCCGTAGAACTTGTACTTATGTCCACAATAGGCCACCATAATGTTCCTACCTTTAAATTCCTGGCACCTGAGGTTTTGGCTATACTAGGCCACCATTCCTCCCAAAAAGTCCACAGAACCTGCAATTATATCCATACTAGGCCACCATCATTTTCCTACCTTTCAATCCATAGAACCTAAAGTTTTGGCTATACTAGGCCACCATTCCTCAATACCTTAAAGCTGTAGTTTTGACAATACTAGGCCATCATACCTTTTATAATATATTCATGAAACCTGTACTTTAGTCCATATTTGTCCACTATACTTTTTCCCCACTACGCTACCTTAGCTGATGCCATTTATCTTTAATCTGATGCACAATTCGTAGTTCAGCCAACTGTAATCCAACTTCCATTTACACTTCAGAATTTAAAAGAACATGTAGCTTTAACATGCATTTTAAATTATTTCATGCACCATTATGCCTCATATTTTTTCAGGATGAAAAGTAATTTGTATGCAGCTGCTTTTTTATTTGTGTTATTTAACATGGGGGTGTTAAAGGTCAGTCCACGGTAATAGGATATTTTAACTACATGTGGGACAGAATGGACTGAGTAAGCCTCTGTCTTCTAATATGCTTGGCATACTCCATAACATCTCCTCACCATAATACCCAACACTGAGTTTGGGTTTTCCAGCATCTCCTCTTACATTTTCCAGAATATGAAATAAGTATTCCAGCAGAGAGAGTGGGATATCCTTATAATGGCCACAGCCAGACCCAGGAACTCCAAGCATGGATATTTAGAGAAAGATTTGCTGAAATGATCAGATCTTTGGCCATATATGCAATTGTTATGCGGCTCTAGTGACCACCTTTAACCTCCCTGGTGGTATGATTATGCAGGATTTTAGCATGCCAAAGCGGTACATTGTTCTTCATGGCAATTTGTTGTTTTATATTGTAGGCCTGTAATTCTTAGTAAATCTTAGGAATAACTCACCTAAATCTGTCCAAACAAGAGCCCAGTAGACATCCCGGTTATGATAAAGTTTGAAACACGAAATTATAATAAAAAAATATAATATAATAAAAAAAGGTCCACTAAATGGGAATTCTGGGGGGCGCTGCCTGATCCGTACCACAGTCAATAGAGTACAGTAAAAGTGCAGGCAGGGCACTGGTCAAAGCTCTAGGGACAAAATTGAAGTGAAATAGTTTGATACATATATGTAATTATAGCAGATTACATTGTATTGTGTGTAAATGTCCTGTTTGCACTTTTGAATTTCCCACCGGCTCCACCCCCCGCTGTGACGCCCGAAAACTAAACTGAAAGCCGAATGCCGGCATTGGCCCGGTGAACACAGCAGAGGACACCGCGGGCTTGCAGGGACAAGGTAAGTGACACTTTTGCACAATCCCGAGTGTGGCATGTGGTTACTGCTCTTGGCACAGAAAATGAATCCCTGAGCCACTCAGGAATACCGCCAGGGAGGTTAAAATATGCGCCATGTTAAGCCGGTGATACATTTATATTTTAGGAGTCGGCTCCATTGATAACTAGAGAATACCTCAAAGTTAGGCAGTAGCTGTAATTCTTACAGAGCAATGGTGACCTGGCTCCTGGGATTTGTCCAGCGCTGTCAGTGCGCAATCCATTCATATGTCAATTACCCAAAAATGCCAATGATAACACTCCAAATTACATTCCCCTTCCAATGGACCTTGACTCACCATGTATACTGGACCTATACTAATAGTAATGAGGTTAACTGCACTCAAATTCCAATAGCAGGGCTGGACATATCCCAGGGTAGCCAATGCTCCTTAATTTACAGCTAGTGCCTAATGTGTGATTCTCTAGTTGTCAATGGAAATACAAAATCCTGCTGGCTCCTGATTAGACAGACAGACTGCTGAATTCATGTTACAATTTGCCCAGCCTTGCCCCATAGAGATATAAAAGTCTTCCAGTAGCATGCAACTTATCTTGGGGACTCTTCAAGTCTAGTCTGTGCTTGATCAGCTGAAGCAGGGGAGACATTAAGGGGTCTATTCACAAAGCTGCCGAGGGCAGCCGAGTGAATGACCGATCAGAAGTGAAGTGAGCCGAACACCGTTCGGCTATTCACTTCAGTCTGGTACGGCTGATTTCAAGTCCAATAGACCAATGATGTCTCTATAAAAAAAAAAGTACCCGTCACCTGCCCATGGCTATCACATAGCAATAGGAGTTTAGTATTAAAAAAAGTGTTAGAGTTCTAACGTCTCACTATACTGCTATAAAATCAGCATTGTAACAGGAATACACATACTAGAAATTGCTTTGCATCTTTTCCTGCTGCTTGATGTGATACAGTCTCGATTTCTCAAGACTACATATCCCATCGTGCATTGCTTCCAGCAAGCAATGCTACATTGTTCAGAAGGCAGGCCCTGTAAGTTGTGACACGAAGTGCATATTAGGGCTGCAACAACTAATCGACATTAATCGATTATTGAAAAAGTTGACAACTTTTCCAATAATCGATTAATCGGCTTCCGATCAGTTGGCCCTGTTCACAGCTCCACATATTTTATTGTTTATCCGATTAACCGAACCTAATAATCGGCTAACTAATCGATTTTGAAAATAATCGTTAGCTGCAGCTCTAGTGCATATTCAAAATTGCCGAGTGAATTTGTGTCACTGCATTAAGGAAATACATCCTACAGCATCTTCGATATGTTAAACTTCAAGATGGATCTGGTTATTAGGAGTGGGAAAGAACTCATGGAAACACATTTATTTTTGGTTTTTGACCGTAGATACCCTTTAAAAAAATAAAATAAAAAAGTCTATGTGCAGCTCCATCACTCTGAGGACACACACATAGAAACGCAAACTCGCATGCATGTAAATGAATGTGCAATCCTTATTGGGCATCACTGTGCACACCAGAGAAACTATTCCGGAATCCTCATTTAGTCCCCATTCACACCTTTGTGTTCCATGGTGAATGTGCCAAAAATGTGCACCGTGCTTGCAGTATCAATGCCCGTTAGTGTGCGTTTTCCCCGCATTGCTCATTGATTTCACTGGGTTCCACACGCGCAACAAACATGGGAAAGTAGCTCATGTAGCAGATTCTGCTAAAGGTATACCCCTTTGTTTTCACCACGCGTTTGCGCCCTGTTTAACAAGCATCAATTGATGGGAAAAATGCGCATTTTCCTGGCTGCGTTTGGGGTGCCATTAACAAACATGATGTGAATACATGTCAATGCATGCATTGTGTGCGTGTTCACGTAATGTTAAGGTGTGAACAGAGACTTACAGGCAACTCCTACCTGATGACCCATAAAGACATTTAAAGAGTCGCCTATTCATTTGGAGTAATGTAATATTTTGCGGTTATGTGGGAGGTTTTGAGGCGTGACATGGTTGGTATGTATTTACGCACCACCTCCTCTTTTTGGACAAAATAAATCAGGATTTTGTGATTGTGCACCAAAATGCATTTCAATGTATCAATCTGTGTTCAATAAAAATTAAACATACATATCGTGTGACAGAAAATTGCAGCCACCATCTTTTTACCCTTCAGGGCCTCTATGTTCAGGGCTTGTTCACACCATATACAGTGTGTTCCAGCGCGGCTAGCTGGTGGAATGCACTGTATCGCATCCCGGCCAGCTCCCTGCATTCAGGGGCGGGAGGTAGTGTGGTGAAGAACACATGGCGCATCAATGCCTGTGTTCTGCTCCAGTGCGATCTGAAAAAATAGTGCATGCAGCACATGTTTGTCTAGTTCTAAATGCAGATTGTACCATGTGTGTGAAAAATTAAACCTTTGCTCTGGTGTTGAACTACCTATGAACAGAGGTGTGAATGAGCCCCAATCAGGTCCCAGTGGTTGACCCTTTTTTTGCTTTACAATAGACTATTTTGTCTTTTGATCCCTCTACAGTGGATGTTCATCCAGCGGCTTTGTGCTTCACTCTCAGCGCTCCGGTCTTTAGTTCCTAATGCCAGAATTGCTGCCAGGCTTAAATTCCACACTTGCAGCAGAGCCATATGTTGCCTGCTTGAATATAAACAAGAGGATCTCCTACCAGTCATTGATACACTGACCCGACAGCAACCCAACTGGAACATCGCTCACAAGTCAATTCATCTTTCCACCATGAAACCATTACAGCAAATCTGTCATATGGAAGGGGAGATCACAACATTGTACAAAAGGGCCAAGACAACTGTGAAGCTGCACAATCAGTGGTGGGAAATCATTACTTTTAGAACCTTTACTTAAAGGGGATAAGAAAAAAATTAATTTAAATGAACATTTAAAAACATTTTTACTACAGGTGACTTCTGGTATGTGTATTTTGAAAGATAACAATTTATTCACCAACAGTGAATGCTTGGTGAACATCAGTGCTTTACAAATATGCGCCTTAGGACTTTGAACAATAAAATAAATGTTATATTTTATTCCCCACCAGTAGATACATTTCACGTCTGGTAACAGGCCAAACCTGACAATAGGGCAGGGGGTGTTAACAGTCAGCTCTTATTCCTATTGCTTAAACCCCTTGCCGTCCACCCATTGTAAAATTACAGGCGGACGCTTTCTGGCGGGTGGACGTACATGTACGAGATGTTTTTTTCTGCTAGCAGGTGCGCATGAGCAGAATTCCACCGGGAAGGTAAACAGCCGTTACCGGCTGTTTCATACAAGCGCGGCCGGTTTTCATACAAGCGTGGCCGGCTCTATAGTAGTGTGCGGTGCCCCCCCTGCACCCCCCTCCTCCGTTGCCCCTGCCGGTTATCCCAGGCACGCTGTCCCTCCTGCGGTGCCCAGGACTGAGAAGACTGGCTCAACGGCTGCCCATAGAGAACGGAGGAGAGATCAGCATTTCCCCCACTTCTGATCTCTCCCCCCTTCTCTCTCTCAAAGGGCCCTGTCACACCATGTCCAGACCAGATCTGCACGCATTTGTGCAAACGCAGTGCGTTTGTGACACATTTGTGTCATTATGCAAATTAATCTCTTCCTGCTCCATGTCATAGCTTCTGTTGCGTTCCGGTGCTTGTGTGACGCGTTCCGGTGCAGGAAAAATGTGACATTCACCATTTTGTTTTCCTGCACTGGAACGGACTGGAGTGAACAGAGCCCAAAATTCATGTACAAATGCATTGGGATGCATTTTTGGTGCGGAAGAAAAATGTAACGTACCGCAATCAAGTGTAAAAAAAAGTTTCTAAATAAAAAATTAAAGTCCGATATTAAAAAAAACAAAAAAGTTTTAAGTCCCCCGCCCCCGCACTTATACACATAAATACGCGTCGGGTGCGCCTACGTGCAAAAAAACGATTACGCCGCACATGTTACATATCGCCGAGAACGTCGCAGTGAGAACAATAATTCTGGGCCCATCAATCACTGATAACACTAAACTGATGAGCAGTAAAAGCTTTTAAAACGTCGCCTATGGACAATTTTAGGCATGGTAGTTTTTTGCGATTTTGTGAACGCTTGACAATTTTAAAGTTTGACATGTTTGGTGTCTATTTACCCGATGTGACCCCGTCTTCTATGTTTTACCAACAATTGGGTAAGAATAGAGCTGCAGCTAACGATTATTTTCAAAATCGATTAGTTAGCCGATTATTGAGTTCGATTAATCGGTTAATCGGATAAACAATAAAATAACGTTTAAAAAATGGCTCCAGTGATGGGACTACTAGTTTGTATTGAGGTTGTAGTCCATCACAGGAGCAAGCTTGGAGCGGTGGAAGTAAAAAAGATAGTGTGGTGTGCAATATAGTTAAATGGAAAGTGTAAAATTATACAGCAATGAATGCAGAATGGCACCGGCTATAGAGGACTACAAAACCCAGCAATAGTACATTATACAGAGCAATGCAGAATACCATCAGCTATAGAGGAATACAACAAATCCCACAAAATAGTACATTATAGCTGGCGGCATTCTGCATTGCGCTGTATAATGTACTATTGCTGGGTTTTGTAGTCCTCTATAGCTAGTGGTATTTAGCATTGTACCACTTTATAATGTATTATTGCTGGGATTTGTTGTACTCCTCTATAGCTGGTGTTATTCTGCATTGCGCTGTATAATGTATTATTGCTGGGACTTGTAGTCCTCTATACAGCGCAATGCAGAATATCACCAGCTATAGAGGAGTACAACAAATCCCAGCAATACATTATACATACATTGTATAATGTATTGCTGGGATTTGTATTCCCATGTAGAATATACAGCACAATGTACCATCAGCTATAGAGAAATACAAATCCCAGCAATACATTATAGAGCACCATGTGTGGGAAAGTGCAGTCTTCCAGCAACTTGCTTCTGAGATCGGACCTGTCTATCGGCGATTGTCATCCCCCCACACCTGCTCCTCCTTACTACATCTCCCCGCGTCCCTGTGCCGATCGTGGATGTGGATGGGCAGGAAATGTGAGGCGGGGAGGAGGTGCGGCGTGTGGAGCGTGGATGCGAGCGGGTCTGGCAGCGGCGAGCGTGAGGTGGGGAGGAGGTGCGGCGCACAGCGTGTGGAGCTGTGAACAGGGCCAACTGATCGGAAGCCGATTAATCGATTATTGAAAAAGTTGACAACTTTTTCAATAATCGATTATAATCGATTATGTCGATTAGTTGTTGCAGCCCTAGGTAAGAATAAATGTTTTAGAACATAACGTAGGGAAAACAGTTTTTTTTCAAAATTTTCGGTCTTTTTTTCATTATATAGTAAAAAATAAAAACCCCCAGTGGTGATTAAATACCACCAAAAGAAAGCTCTATGAGTCCCCCAAAAATGTTGCATGACGGAATAAATGTCAGTCAAAGTACCTCAGCGCTGAATACTATAAAATGGTTTGGCCAGGAAGGGGGATTAACACCGCGGTCAGCAAGTGGTTAAACCCTTTCCCCCCCAAAAAAAAATAAAAACAGTTGCTGCAACTATTTTAAGGTGCCTGGATTCGGCTTTAACTTGTTTGTGGCTTAAGCCGGGTATACACGGTTCTATTTTTTTGCTCAAGCTTCCGGCTGAATAAAAGAGGAGATTCCTCGAGCAATGCTTACGAGCGTTGATCAAGGAATCCCCTGACTTTTCTATTGTATCCCGACAGCAGCTGGCGGCCACCATCAGTATACCCTAACGGAGCTAGCAGCCATTTGGCTGTAAACCCCCGTTTGGGGGTTTACAGCGAAATGTCCTTTTGCCAGCCGGCTCCTTCGATCAGCTGATTGAGGGATGCTGGTTGGAAAGGTGCCATCAGCAGCACCCACTGTGTGAATTTTGGGTGGAAAAAACCCCAAAAAACAGCCAAGATTCGCACCATGTATACCCTACTTGAAGTCCATGTCTATCTAAGCCTAACCTGTACATAAAGTGACAACACTGCTGTTCAATTCCACTGCAGAACGAACAGCGTTGTCACCCTATTACAGGAAATGGAAAGATAATAGATCTACTAGCCGGTTTGATAGGTAAAAAATGTTTTATTCTGCTGTGTTTGTGTTAAACTGCAACATTCATTTTTTGATTTGCTTATAGATAAACAATTTTAAGGGGCCCTTAAAACACAGATTACAATTCACTGAAACACGTGTCCAGGTTTCCCATATTAAAAATGGCGCCTGTTCCCATAATATTGAAGAAAATAGGTCACCAGCACTCCATAAGTTAAAATTAATGAGTCACATCTCTTGCCTTGAAGAAGGGACCCTGTGTGGCCCCGAAACGTCGGCTCATGTTGGATTTCTGTGACATCATTGTCCATTAAAAGGACTCATTCATTTTAACTTATGGAGTGCTGGTGACCTATTTTCTTCAATCTTGTGTTTTGCACGGTGCCATCCGTGAAGTTACTTCGAGCACCATTTATTTGATTGTTGGCCGGGACTGCTGAAAGGTGTGCGGAGGGCACCTCCATCAATTGTTCCCATAATATGACAGGTCAGCTTTTCTTCTGCATTTTAGTGCATTGGGAGGCCCATAGAAGTCAGCAACAATGCTCCAAGATGCAGATGATAACGAGTGTCATGTTGGCAACAGCAAACCTTGGTAAATAGCAACCATTCACTCTATGCAGACAAAATCAAATTATACAAATGCATTGGTAATGTGCATCAACATGCTGAAATGCACAAAGGAAACGCATGTTGGTGCATAACATCACATCAGCCCAACATTACAAAAACACACCTCTGGACACTTTGACTTAACCTGGCAGCACCCACTGACATTTCTATCCCGCACTTCTCAATGCAGTGCAGAGATCATGGGTCAGGTCATTCAGGTGCCGAAAAGGAACAGGCGTGCCTATTCTCTATGCCCTGAAAGTTCCATATTTCTGGCGAATCCAGCAGCACTGTCAATGCTTATTATAGCTGTAAACCTACAACCTGACACTTGAAGCACATGCAAACCCCAACAAAAGGTTAATACATTGCAGCTCACCGGTCCTCAGATGTGGTGGGTGCATTAGTTTTCCTTTTTCAGGAAATAACATTTTGTGCCAGTGCCAGTGCATACCTCTTGACCTGCCATAAATCCAGTGTCCCCACAACTTGCTTTGGACTGGACTGATCTCAAACAATGCAATTTGCTTTCAGAGCTATCTGAACTACAAAACCCTCCTAACGATATAATGGAGCTGAGGAGCGTTCTGTAGTCTGAATCAGAAGAGCAGCCTAGGGTGGCAATGCTGCTCCTTCATAGATACAGGGCAGAGGGTGAGCGTTGGTGCCCTGGTAGGAAAATAAAGGGGAAAAGCCTGAAAACAAAAACCAAATTCGGCCCCTTTGTACATCCAGTGCAGAGGGTGGGCGTTGTCGCCCTGGTAGGAAAAAAAACACTAATGCAGCCACCACATCTGAGGACTGGTTGGTAGAAATAGAACATTTTTAATGTTCAGTTTAGATAGACTTCAAAGGGTGAAGAGTTTGGAGAAGGAAGGAGAAGTGACCAATCTAGGACAACATAGCTGAACTGGAAAGTGAGCCGAATTGGAGAATTCTTCCCAGTTCATTATATTGTCCTAGATTGTTCCCTTCTCCTGTCTTCTCCAAACTCTGCACCCTTTTGTGAATAACCCTGATCGTGTTTTTCCAATGCACTGACAGATGATTGCACTGCTCCAATCTGAACACTAGAGGTCAGCGGAGAACAATGTCATCATGTATCATCATCTACTAAAAACCTTTTATTAGTCTCACGCCAGCTCCAGGAATACGTTCAGCAGAAACTTGGAAATGTTGTCACATTCTCAAACGCAGACTGACATGTTACATACATGCGGTAGTCCTAAAACTCAGCAGAGGCATGTCATGAAACAATATGAAGTTTCTTCAATCTGGGATCATTAACTTTGTTACTTTATTGAGTTAGACAATATAAAAGTGTAAGTGCGCTTTAACACCACATCACACACCGTACACACATATACACCGGTCTACAAGTCAGACTTTCTTCACCAAGGTTCCTCCAGAGGTTGTGAGGTTCCTCACAACCGACATTCTCCCCATGGACTACTACTGTAAGGGGAACTTCACCAACCATCAGTGTAAGAGGGGGTGTCACTTTTTAACCCAACCTCAGTGTAAGGGAGCATTGCAATTTTCCCCGCCCGAGTTCCTTTTCTGGTTATCCTAATTTGTTTCATTAAAAAATGTTGCATGAAGCAGCCACATTCCTTACTCTTGAATGTATTCTTACATCTACAACTTTCTGCCCACACCAATGTCCCACGAGTTGTAGATATAATTAGCTGGGGTTCCCCAAGACATGACAGTTACTTCAAGGGTTCCTCCAGTGTAAAAATGTTGGGAATTAATCTGGCTTAAACTCAATGGAATCCAGATTCTGGTGACCCTGACTGGGGGGGAGTGAATGATTGAAGGTTTTAGCTGGAGTAGACTGTTATATGCTCCCTCCAATTGGTGCAGAAAGTAGGTGTGTAGTCTAAAACCGCCTTTCAACCTTTGTGCCCACAGAAGCTCTAGAAATTTTCAGGTCTTGAGGAACCCACTCTAGAACTAATTCATTGGGGGATCAGTAGTGACAACCCCTCTACACTGGTGGACAATGAGGGCATTCTTCCCATTGGCCACCAGTGCAATGAGGGCATTCTTCCCATTGGCCACCAGTGCAATGAGGGCATTCTTCCCATTGGCCACCAGTGCAATGAGGGCATTCTTCCCATTGGCCACCAGTGCAATGAGGGCATTCTTCCCATTGGCCACCAGTGCAATGAGGGCATTCTTCCCACCAAAGTAATGAGGGCATTCTTCCCATTGGCCACCAAAGCAATGAGGGCATTCTTCCCACTGGCCACCAAAGTAATGAGGGCATTCTTCCCACTGGCCACCAATGTAATGAGGGCATTCATCCCACTGGCCACCAATGTAATGAGGGCATTCTTCCCACTGGCCACCAATTTAATGAGGGTATTCTTCCCACTGGCCATTACAGTGGTGGTCAGAACGACACCCTTCCAGACAGTTAAAAAAATTGGTGTCCTGCAGCTGGCTCCGCCAAGTGCTTTGGGCCATAGAAACAGGGCAACATCAAATGGCAGGGCAACATCAAATGGCAGGTCAACCAGCCACAGCTCAAGGAACCTCTAGTGCAACCCCTGGAGGGACCCTAGAGCTCCAATGAGTTCTGGTTAAGAATAGCTGGTCTAACATATTACAATGAATCGAGTCTTATATTGATGATAGATATGCAAATAAAATCAGCTTCATGTAAATATATTCAAATGTAGCATTTTACTTCAGGCTCCCTGTAGAGTTAACAATTATATATTTACATGGGGCAGCCTCATGTACTTGTTACAGAATACAAACTCCGCTTCCTGCTTACTAGCATAGCAATGTGATTATGCTTTTTCTGTAGCTTGCCATATTGCAAATCTGGTTAGCCTCGACATATTGGCTTATCCCGTTACTGATTTTATCTCAGCAGGTGTTCAGCAACAATGTTGACTGCACTGCCTAATACCAATAGCCACTAGAGAATAAACCTACAAACCGGTCCATTAACTACAATAGTAAAAATATGGCACAGCGAGTGAAAATATGAACTCCGGCACTGGCTGAAAACAATCTATAGCTTGGATGAGAGATTAATGCATCGTGATGTGTTGATTGAAACACGCAATGTGCTTTTGTTTAATCAGGCATGTGTTTGTCATTGCAGAGGCCAGTAATGCATACAGATATTGACTTGTATCAATGAAGAGTAGACCACACATTGATTCTTCCACTTGGCACATCATGCAGTGCGGAGCCCGAGGCATCCATAGGCCACCGCAATACCTGATTACTTCATGATAGGGGTGCAGCTATGAGCGACAACCCTCATCATGCATATATTTAGTCTCCACAGGGGAGATAATACATTCTAGGCAACCTTCGCCTCCCCGTCTGTTCACGCCTTGAACTCCTTCTACCCATGCTGGGATTTGTAGTTCTACAGCAGCTGCGGAACCAACAGGGGGCTTTGTTTGGCTCTGCACGATGCAGGACTGTTCCATCTATTAGCAATGCATGGCTTGCTTTCACTTTAACCTCCAGCAAAATACTTCTCTGCCCACTGGGTAATTAGAACGCAGCTTCTTGATGTGTTTACAACTCCTGCCTGTGCTCGTGGTGGCAATTGTCTGTTGTAGGTCGCTGGCTGTAGAGCACATGAGCTAAAAAACACCCCATATTTAGAGACGAGCGCTCCAAGGAAAAGGAAGAAGCGCCCCACTGCTTAATAATAACCAGCTGAGATTAAAGTGAACGGGATAGTGGAATCTGACTGCTTGCTATGGGGTGACACCAACAAAGAGCATGGACATTTTTACCTGCAGATCTACTCAAGGAAGTAGGTTAAACCATTGTAAGCAGTGTTTCCTTAGGACCATATGAAGTTTACATAGTGCCTGGTGATAGCCATCCAGTTTTTGATTGTTGGGGACAATGCTGTGTCTATGGGACCTGTAAGGCCATTTCTAATGAGTGAGCCTGCCCCTGGAGACTGAATCACTAAGACTTTACGCTCCCTTGTTGCCTGGACCAGCTAGACGTCGCTCCCTTGCTAGCATGCAAGACGTCCCCGGCCAGAATATGAGACCGCCACGTCCCCGGGGAGCAATGGAGCCGCTCCACGTCCCCGGGGAGCAATGGAGCCGCTCCACGTCCCCGGGGAGCAATGGAGCCGCTCCATTAGGGAATATGGCTGCCTTACAGTGGGGATCACCAGCAGCAGAATTGCTCATCCGACAAAGCACTTTCATAGAAGATATTACATGAACATACTATGCTATGTTAGCATTCCAAACACGCATGTAAGTGTGCATTCTGTAGACAACACCCCTTATCCAAAAATACTGCATTTACGCTACGAACCACCCAATGAACTACTGTATTCACCTGATTACATGGACAATGGTAGAGCCCTGCGCCCAAATTATTTCCCGGATACTGGGAAAAATTGGAAGAATTTGCTTTGGATGCCACTAGTACCAAAAGAGGGGGGGGGGCATTCCCAGCCTGCTTCTGAAGATGTAAGTTGTCTGGTAGTACACTGACCATCCGGGTTCTATAACCTGGAACTAGTGCGCACAACCTGTAACGTCTTACATCCTTATTGCACGCTTATTCCGGGTAAGGGACCCAAACTATAGAAGCAGAATGAGAAGTAGCTATGGCAGCATCCATGTCTTTCAGGAAAGGCTTCCTTTAAATGGACCCTATTGCTACCTTACAAACATGAAACAAGTACCAGCGAAAGAGAAGATTGCCTACCAGACAGGCGGGTGGTCCAGTCTACACTCACAGAACTATAGATGCTGCTGATATCCAACACTTCCAAGTGTCACATAACAGCCCCCCCCCCCCCCACGCTGTGGTTTCATCCACTGACCACTAGGGTCACCTGCTGTGTCCTATACCTGTGGATGAAACCACAGTGTGCCCTGGGGGAGAAGCCGACATCTGACACTCCTGGAAGTGTCGGATACCAGCGGTAGAGTAAAGACTGAACTCGCCACCCGCCAGACAGGCAAGTACAACAGATCTACTTCCACAGGTTGGTCCAACTGCACAGTTGCAACAGGTTCACTTGAAAAAAAAAAAAAAGGAGGAATTTATCAAAACTGGAGCAGCTTTGCATGACAACCAATCAGCTTCTAATTTTTTTAAAGCTTAAAACTGAAGAGAAGCTGATTGGTTACCATCAGCGACTGCTCCAGTTTTGCTCAATTCCCCCTAACAGAAGCATAAAGGCCCATGTCAACTAAGCTGCACTGATCCACAAAGACCTACACCAGCTCAACGCAAGGCCGCGTTGGTTTTCTACATGCCCCATTCATGTATAAAAATGCAATGTCATTATTATGCATAGGATTAAATGAAAAGGTAATTTTTGGGAAAGTTTTACAAAGTGATAAAAAGTTACCAGTCCAACACACAGCGGCGTGCACACCTTTTCGCACACAGGGTGCTGCCAATGAGCCCTAACAGAGCTGGACCATTGATACACTGTATCACCAAAGCTGATCATCTGGGTGCCCTGCATCACTGCCAGAGAAGAACAGAAAAAAGTGGAGTGTCACTTTAAGAATGGAACGTTTCCGTCCCTGGCTGCTACAATGTTGCGGAGTTGGGAGCCCCGCACGGGACACCTTACCGTTTGTGTGGCCTCTCCGAGAGGGACATGAATCCGACCTTCCGACAAATGAGCGACCTGTCCAGGTGTCCTTCCCAAACCCCAACTTGTCCTAGAAGTATGGCGCCAGCAGCAGCAGTAGCCCCGATCAGCAGGGAAGGCGATAGCAATGGTGCAGCAGGCAGGTCTGGGGGCAAAGATCCCGCTGAGGAATCCAAGAAACACACACCATCAACAACTGCGGAGAGTCAGATGAAGACATGGGGGCTCCTGTGACAGCAGCTGGTCCAAGAAGGTGGTGGTGGGAGGGGGGTAACACAGCTGAAAAGGGGGTGCACAGAGCCGGCTGATCACCGCTGCAGAAGAAGACTTCTCCCCCCAGGAGTCATAGCCGACACATCCAACTGAATACAAACTCCTTCCAAACCGAGGAGAAGCCGCCGTAATCCTGAGCTCCTGCCCCGCTCCTCCGCTGGTAGACCGCAGGGCAGATGTGCTCCGATCCACATGAGACGGACTGAGTGCCAAGTGAGCGAGCGGTGGGGATGGATTTATAGGCTCCCTGCGGGTCACGTGCTCCGGGAAGGGGGGCCGCTTCTTCTGATTGGCCGAGCGCACTTCGGAATGATTGTTAGGTGAAGTCAGATCTAATATCATTTCAGTGTGGATGCTGCGCGGGGGAGAAGGGGCAGCAAGGATGGCATTGCCCTTACCAGACCCCCCAGACTGACACTGACTGTACCACACATCAACTGAGAGCTGAGGTGATCAGGACTGGAGGGATAGACAAAGAGCAGCCTTTTCTCCAGGTGAGTACTTCATAAACTTACCCTTGCCATGGGGCTTCCCCAACTCAGGCTCATTTTGTCTAGGGGGTAGACAGGTGTACATTTTGTTTCCTTCCAATTGGATATTCATACGAATTTCATTACATTTGGATACATCCGAAATTTGAAGGCGTCCGAATGCGGAAGATTCCGAATTGTCCTTCCACGAAAATTCAGATCTGTCCGAATTTCGTTCAAATCTAACGGACGTGTGACTGTTCTCTGGCCAATCAGATGGCTGTTGGGGGTTGCATTTCAGGCACGGCCATGTGACTTCCTTCCAAAAATAAAAAATTCGGAAATCTGAATAACGAAACAAATCAGATTTCGGATGCAAAGTTCCAGAAAGCAATGAAAATCCGAATTGATCCAAAAATAAAAAGAAACACATTTTTGGTGGGGTTACATGTCTACTAAGGGGCACAAATAAAGTTATTATTATACAGGATTTACATGGGTTTTTAAGGATCGTCTAAAGGTGGGCAGCGTAGGAGATAGGCGGACAGATTGAGGTATGGAGCTCCAGAGGATGGGGGACATGCTGGAGAAGTCCTGGAGGCGAGCATGGGAGGAGGTGACTGGAGAGCAGGAGGTCTTGAGAGGACGGGTTGGGTGATATTTTGAGATTATGTTATTGATGTAGGTTGGGGCAGAGCTGTAGATGGCTTTGTATGTTGTTGTTAGTCTTTTGAATTTTATTTGTTGGGCAATTGGGAGCCAGTGCAGGAATTGGCAGAGAGAGGGGCGGCAGTTCTATTATTTCAGTAAAGTTCTATTACTTACCTGATCCTCAGTCCCACCGGGCTGATAGACCGGTCCCCACAGCCTCTTCTCTTCCAGTCTACGGGCCACTGACACTGATCATCACGTCTTGCAGGTCCATTGGGCTTGCATTAGACATGAGAAAGCCAAAAATCATGGCAACATCCCGGGCAGAGGGCGAGAAGAAGGGAGTGCAGACCATCGTGGGAGTCAGCATAAGGGCTTGTTCACACAGAATGCGGTGCGTTCCAGAGCAGTAGCTGCTGGAACGCACCGCGATCCCTCACAAAACTTCCCCCTGCGTTCTGGGGCGGGAGGGGGGCGTTGTGGTGCATTGAAGTCAATGGCACCACTTCCACACCCCTCCGCCCGCACTGCGTTCGGACGCGTGGCAAAACTTTGCCTGCGATCCGTTCCACTGCAAACGCAAAAAATAGGGCTTGCATCGCCACGCCCCCTCCCACCCCAGAACGCAGGGGGAAGTTTTGTGAGGGATCGCAGCCCCAAGCCATAGTTCTCTTTAGCAATACAGGGTAGCCCCACTGCAAGGGTGAAGTAAGCTAGACTTGCAGCGTATTTCATAAACTTGCCAAAATTTGCTGCATGGGTGCTGCTGTCGGCACCCTTCTGCCCAGCATCCCTTGATCTGCTGATCGAAGGAGCTGGCTGGAAAATTTTCAGTCGAAAGAAGCTTGCAGCCAATCAGCTGCTAGCTCCGATTAGGTATTCTGACAGCATGGGTTTCCTTGATCAACACTCGTAAGCGTTGGTGGAGGAATCTGTTTTATTTCTTCATTCAGCCGGAAAGTTGAAAAAAAAAAATAGTACCCAGCTTAAGTTTTTTCTTTGTCCGCAGATTGGCTTTAAGGCGGAGCTCCAGCCTTGGCTTCAGTCTAGCAAAGTTGTACTGGCTGCTCTCCTGGAATGAAATGGCTTATTCTGATTTCACTGTGAAGTCCTTCCTCCATACTACCTTCTCTCTTCTCCACGCTAGTGGATGGATGGCTGCTCTGGCCCTTGTGATCTTGTACTGGACAGGAAGTTCAGGGAAGCTGAGATGAGTGGGTTGGAGCTGTTCTGAAACATGATGAGGGGAATTTATCAAAACTGTACCAGACAGAATGTGAAGCAGTTGCCCGTAGTAACCAATCAGCTTCTCTCTTCAGTTTGTTCAGTTAAAGGAGAATTATGAGGCGAGTGATTTTTACTCAGCCTCATAATCTAAGCCGACCTGTGACAATGAAACTGTCACAGGTCGGCTCAGTAGATCGGGAAGTGAGCGAACACATACCGGCGCTCGCTGACTTCTCGATCTATCCGTGCTGACTGGCGGAACGGACGGGGGAGGGGGCGGGTACAGCTGGCTCTGCCTCTACATAGGCAGAGCCAGCTGTCACTCACGCTGTTGGGTGGATCCAGACAGTATTGTCGGCATCAGTTCCAGCTGCGGCGTCTCAGTATACCGCAAGCCGTAGCTCGCGGTATACTGAGCTTTGGGTGACAGGAGAACGCTAGTTTGTGTCCTCCCGTTACCCTTAGGAAAACTATGGGGAAAAGCCCTGACCCCACAGTTCTCCCCCCACAGTTGAAAATGAAAGAAAGAAGCTGATTGGTTGCCCTACACAGCTGCTCCAGATTTTGTCTGCTCCAGTTTTGATAAATTCCCTCTGATGACTGTAAGTGCTTGAGCAAAATGTAAAGTAATACTTTGTTGGGCAATATTTGCTGGATTCATTATCGAAAAGAAGATTGAAAGTTTAATACTATTTTAAGGGCTCCTTAGGGATCCCGAAACTCCTTTCAGCGATCACGGACCTCATTAACACCATTATTTTTACATTTTTTCAAGAGAAAAACACAGAAAAAAGTGTTAAACAAATTTAAAGTCAAAGAACAAAAAAAAAGCAATCAGATACACACAAAAAGAATACAAAACAAAATAAAAGTTAAAGTATCCAAGTACAGAAAGCAAAATCAACTTCCTTCAAAAGAATAAAGGACAAAAAAGAGTTTTTTTCATTGAAGTAAATTTCACCTTTGCCGCTCAATGAGAGACATTCAGAGTTTTTCCCCTTTGGTGAAATTTTGACAAAGGTGAAATTGGTAATTTTGCAGCTAAATCATGTTTACCAAAATTACTCCACTCATCCCTATTGTGAAGATAAATATCCATGAAGGGGAAATTAGAAGGAATTTATAAAACTGGACGCATGTCGTAAAATTCACCTTATTTATAGAGGACATAAACTAGCACGTTGGCAGCCAGCATTGCGATTTCCTGGCTGTATGCCATGTCAGCACACACTGGGTCAGCTCTGCCCCTTGGACAATCACTCTCTAGATTGATAAACTGAAGCGAACCCTTTGAACGGGTGTTTTTTTTTTCCTTCCCTCTCTTGTATCTCTTGGATAGGTAAGTCCCTTTGAGTGTTGACATGGTGCATATCCAGGAACACTGAGAACTGTCTCCATATACTTACCATAATTTTCCTTTCCTGGTCTTGCCTTGTGCCAACACAAACACTCCCTGTGCCATCACAAGTCTATTCACTGAATACCTATTCCAGGGGGTTAATGAAATGTATCACTCTAGATACTGGTTGTCTTATGGGGGTCGAGGGGCAAAGCTGACACATTGTGTGCTGACATGAGGCAGAGTCAGGAAAATGGAAAGTTTTCTCCATATACTTACCGTAATTGTTCTTTTCTGGCTCTACCTCATGTCAACACAAACCCTGCCTGTGCCATCACAAGTCTATTCACTTAAAATCTGTTGAGGGGGGTTTATTCAATTTATTAATCTTGATAGGGGTTGTCTTATGGGGGTCAAGGAGCAGAGACCCATTGTGTTCTGACACGAGGCAGAGCTAGGAAAATGGAAAATTGTCTCCATATACTTGCCATAATTTGACTTTTCTGGCTCTGCGTCATGTCAACATGAACCCTCCCGGTGCCACCGCAAGTCTATTCATTAAACACCTATTTCAGGGGGTTGCTTAAATTTATTAGTCTAGATACGGGTTGTCCTATGTGGGTTGAGGGCTGGAGCTGAACCATTGTGTGCTGACATGAGGCAGAGCCAGGAAAGGAAAATTAAGGTAAGGATATGGAAACAATTTACCAATTTCCTATCTTTCAAAGAGAAATCCTGGACTTAATCTGACCGTATACCAGTAGAATGTTGCTCAAAGATTTTCATTTTTGGAATAATCCTTTGATTTTCTAATGGTTAGTGGGGGTCTAATCGACATTCTTTTTCGACTGAAGTGACAAGGAAAATGGAAGGAGCAGGGTGGAAAATTGTTTTTGTTTCTTATCTGAACGAAATTATAAACGTGAATACAAATTCCGTTTGAGAAAAATCTAACATATTGTAATATCTTATATATATATATTGCACTAAAGAAACCTGTTTAACATGGACTTGATTCCATTCAAGTAGCCGGTCTGGATGAAGGTTTTAAGGGTTTTGGAATGAATGAGTTGACTCCATGATGGAAAAATCGAATGTTCTCATGAACAATTTAGAATCACCATTCATCCGAAAGTTTAAGGCCGGCTTAAAGTGCAACTAAAGCCTCATTTTTTTCATTTTGGATAGCATGGAGATGGATTAAAACACCTGCCAGATTTTGATTGCTGTCTGTGTCCCATTTAGGGAGATCCACCCTCTCTATTTGTCCTGGTGACTGTTATCAGTGAAGGTGAAAGAAAATCCCACATTTTGGGTTGTCATCAGAACAGGAATAGAAGGGAAGCTTCCAATGGGGACACTAGTTCTGGTGACTCTGCTGACCATTAGGAGTTTCCTTTACTTTGGAGAGATTTCCTCTCACTTCCTATTGTAGCTATAGGATGGGAAATGAAGAGAAATCTCCCCAAAGGGACACAGATGGCAAAAAAATAAATCTGGCAGGGTTATAACTAGGCATGCACAGATACTGATACTAGTATTGGTATCGCTGCCGATACCGAGTATTTGGGCTTGTACTCGCCCAAATGCTCCCGATGCCTATCCCAATACCGGAACGTATCAGGAAGCTGGGCGGCGAGTCATTATATGCTACCTGGCTTCCTGATTGGCCAGGAAGCTGGCTCCATGCTCCCTCGTCACCTGGCAAGGGAGTATGGAGATGGCTTCCCGGCTAATCAGGAAGCTTCCTTAATGGGACTTCCAGTATCAGTATTCGGTATCAGCAAATACCAAAAAAAAAAGATATCGGTACTCGATACTGAAAAAACGGTCTTGGTGCATCCCTGGTTATAACCTTCCCTTATCCTATCCCTGTTATATTTGCCTGGCTCAATGGCTCATCAACAGTTACATGTCTTCAAATGCCGATTGGTTGATTCAATCAAATATTCACCTTTGATTACTGAGGGAGATCTGCTAAACTGGATCCCTCTCAGTTCTGGATCCGCATGTTTGCTGCCCTGCAAATTGGTATTTTAATCTAAAGTTCTCCTTTTGGGTCAATTACTGGGAATTACGTCTGGCACTGCACAATTTTACAAGTCCTGTGAATTGTGGGGGCCAATGGTTGAATCTGACCTCTTTATATAAATATACTCCATGGTTTCCAAAAACAGAACTGCCGGACTATACATCTATTTATGGCCATGCTATCTTTAATGCCAATCATCTAGTCCTCTTCAACTTTCCCATTAGTATTTGCTGATTTACTAACCTAAACACACACACACACACACACCAGGTGTGTGTGATTTTTACACAGCAAAACGTATTTATCAACCAAAAAGTCTCTAAAAGCATATTTCCACTAATGCCATATATGGAAAAATCATGCACATGATGCATATATAATGCTGCTTCACAGTTTAGACAAAAATGGTTAGCTCATGCATTTACATTCCTGCATTCATCAACGCAAGCAACACAATGTAGAGCTAATTTACACAACATCACCTTGCAATTCATGCTTGGCTTTGCACAACACACCTGCTGGGTGTGTACACACTACAAAGGTGTCTAGATTCCACCAATAGATCATGCTGGGAGGGAACACACTACAGAGGTGAATACTTGTTCGTGGCGTGTTTATAAGGTTAGTAAATCAACCCCTTAAAGTGGAAAAAGTTGTAAACTAGGCCACCCTGTAAAAGGAAAGAATACTTACCTGTGCCACCTCCCGCACTTCTAATCTCCACTCCACTGCAAAGTTACTGTGGCTGAGAAACCTTCAGCATCAGATAGTCCAGGTCCCTCTCCTGGTCCCACTCTGCACACTGTGGTTCCATCCACTGGA
Source organism: Nanorana parkeri (assembly GCF_000935625.1). Classification (NCBI taxonomy): domain Eukaryota; kingdom Metazoa; phylum Chordata; class Amphibia; order Anura; family Dicroglossidae; genus Nanorana; species Nanorana parkeri. The sequence goes on from NW_017307032.1 coordinate 263,662, forward strand.
CCATACTATGTCCTGTAGTCACAGGGGTCTGTGGAAGGAACCACAGTTGGCAGATTGGGGCCACATAATGATAAATCAAGAATCAGACAATGGATGATTGCATATGAATATTTTGTATTTTCATTTTCAGCCAGTAGGTGGAGCTCCAGGTTCATTTCTACATTTCCAGGATATCCTTAAATGCTTCACTGGAAAAAAAAAATCAAGGTAAAATTTACTCTCAGGAATGAGCAGTGACTCTTTCCCCTCCCCACTCTCTTGAAAGGCTTTTAAGGAAGTTTCAATCAGAGAGACACAATATGAAAGCAGACAGTTTTTGCTGCTCTCTCTCTCTCTTTGGAAAATCCATAGTGCTCTGCGCCCCCCTATGATGCGTGGGCCTATGAGTGCACTCTATGTTAAATATGAATTTGTAAATCAACATATATGACTTGCAAATGGAAATTAAATACTAAAAAATTATAATGCAATGGACCCCAAACCATTATAGTTTCCTCTAAATCCAAACTCCAGGCAGATATAAAAGATCATCATTTTTTCCATGTATCCATTTCTTTGAACATCATTAGCATACGCCCCAGAACTTGTTGTTAGCTTCCTGTAATCCCTTACAGAGCAAGAAGAGAGAGGGTCAGTACGATGGCCAGAGTGCTGACCTCAGCATCATGCTAATGCTTCCATTACCACGGTATTGACAATTTGGTAGGCTGGGGGTAGGTTGGTGATCTAGAATGCTCATATGGACCCTGTCAGTCTCCAAGAAATCATATCTGAAGTTCTCAGCAATGGAAGAGGTGTTATACTCACCTCTCCAATGGCCCGTGTCTCCTACCTTCACCCTATTGTAGCACTGCAACCTTCATAAACCACTTCTGCATTTGATACTTCCAGGGGTGTTGAATGCCTGTGTTCACATCAGGAGCCCGTTCTTCACATCAGAGTACCCCCTTCACATTAGAACTCCCCCTCACATCAGAAGCCCCCCATCACATCAAGAGTCCCCCCTTCAAACCAGAAGCCTCCTTCACATCAGCGTCCCTTATTCAAATCAAAAGCCTGCCTATAAATAAGAAGCCCCCCTATACATCAGAGTCCCCCCTTCATATCAGAAACCCCTTCACTTTAGAGTCCCCTACACATCTGGAGCCCCCTTCATACCAGAGTCCCTCTTTATATCAGAGTCTCTCCTTCACATCAGAGTCCCCCCCTTCACATCAGAGTCCCCCCCTTCACATCAGAGTCCCCCCCTTCACATCAGAGTCCCCCTTTACATCAGAGTTCCTCTATCTTCACATCAGAGCCCCGCATTCACATCAAAGTCCCATCTTCACATCAGAGTCACATCCTCTCATCAGAGCCCCCCCTTAACATGAGGAGCCCCCCTTCACATCAGAGTCCACCCCTTCACGTCAGAGTCCACCCCTTCACGTCAGAGTCCACCCCTTCACATCAGAGTCCACCCCTTCACATCAGAGTCCACCCCTTCACATCAGAGTCCCCCCTTCACATCAGAGTCCCCCCTTCACATCAGAGTCCCTCCTTCACATCAGAGTCCCCCCTTCACATCAGAGTCTTGCCTTCACATCAGATTATCAGCTTTAGTACAAATTTAAAGGCAAACGCCAGAAGGCACCCTGGTTGGGACAGGCTGGTTCATAGCGTTCCCTGGTTCCCCTAGACTATGTATTGCTGTTAAGGTTGGACATTTTAGCTAGGAAATAGTTCCTTGGATCTATGGGGTTAATGGTTGGGTGAGTTTGTAGATGCAGCTTATTTCCATAGAGTGCTGCCGTATTTCTGACAAGCACTAATGCTTCCTGCAATAGCAATGATAAAATAAATATTTTCCCTGACACCATGCAAATCAGCCTGTTTGCACAGAAAATGCCTTTCGCTGTACAAGTGATGGGGCCCCCCCCCTCCCGCCCCCCCCCACCCATGCAACCCCCCCTCGTC